>NC_051140.1:3866962-4172948 GCF_014839805.1 Manduca sexta
TAGTTTGATCTCTAAAGTGGCCGACTGACCAAGGAATCTAATTAGAAAACATTACTGAAGTATATTTTGGGTAATTTATAAAATGAGGCACAGTCACCTTTACTAAGTCGGATATGAACTTGTGAAATAATCGTATCATACCTTGGCACTCCGCGCGAGCGATACTCTCTTGATAGACAGCAGCGTGTTTGTCTTCGGGTCTCCGATCACCACCCACCAACCCTCCTCGCGTTTCTGTAAATAATATTTCAACCTTGGTGAATACTATCATAATACAAGCTCAGAGACAATTAGTTTACATTTCAGATTGATTACTCTTACTAAGCCATGAGACTGTGAAATCTAGCATTAGCAAATCGCTTAAGAAAAATATCATGCAATAAAGATGCACGGCTTTCTACATTCAGTGACAAACGCACACCAACTTCGTAGTAGCCTTCCATCCATAACTACACCATTCATTCACGCATCCCGCTATATGAATAACAACTACTTTAAACCTGTTTCCACCAGTGCTAAGCTAAGATATGAAATCTTTATTAGGATATATCATACACATTCTCAGATGTACAGGTTAGCACATCGCTGGTTGTAAAGCAACCTTGTGTTGTAAACACTCAAATATTTATTCCTAGGAATAATTCCATCACCTAATTTTTATTCAATTCCATTTGCTAACGTAGATCTTTCACGAGTTCTTACCTGCGGGAAGAAAGGTGCAATAACCGGTCCCACAATGTCGTCCTCCCTCTCTAGCGACACTTCTACGACAATGGGCTTGCCTACGCGCAGGTGACGCTCGTTTTTAACCTGTAAACACATTTAATAAGTAAAATTTTGTCGTTAATTCGAAATAGGTGTGGAAAATATTAATACAGATTCAGCCAAGGCATGAGACTTTCAATTATAATATGTATTGACATTAGGTCTAGATTGCCGTCAACAGTAAATTTATTTACAATCATACCTCGTAAGTCAGTTCCACGTTAGGATACCGGTTGCAGAAGCGAGCCACGTCGGCCATCTCGTTGGGCGACAGCTGCAGTAGCTTGGCTCGCGCGTTGTCTTCTAGCTCCATTACATCAAACACCGTCTCTACATTCTGTACGAACAATTCCAAACAAAAAAAAATCATGTTATTGTGCATATCGCCATTGACAATCATATCTTGAGTAAAAGTTTCACATTCCCAATTTCGATATTTTGATAAATTATCGATGAAGAATCTGTAAGTTCGTCATTTTAGCTCTACGCCCCTGCGTGACCTTTCAGGCCTCAAACAGAATGCAGGCAAGAGTGCGTTAATTTTTAACGTATAAGATAATGCTTCATTAACACACCACTAAATATACGATTGAAGTTTACTCTAATAGATTACGGGCACGAGCGCTACAGAGACTGCGCGGCGCATTCACTACTAAATTATGGTGTACCCTCCGTGTAATTTCCAATATCGGTCATTGAATATGAAAAACTATAGCATATTATATTCACGTACCTTCTCAGCACACCTCTGCACAAGTTCAGGTGTGAAGTGCGGCAATTGTCGCAGGTACGAGTCCTTAGCCCACATGGCCTGCGTCACCATCTGCGCCAGCTCCATGGCGGCCACGGCCGGCGACAGCCACCCGCTGCTCGACACCACGTCCACACACGCTTGGATCAGCCTGATCGCCTGATACAATTGAAAATTCCAAAGCTTTATTTTTAACTTTGAAGAAAATTTTGGATTTCGTTGTATGCCTCTGGAATGAAGTCCGCCTTTATACTTATCTCTATATAAAATGTATAAATGAATGAATATAGGCATACCTAGGTATTTAAAACAAACTGACAGAAAATGTTCCCATTTCATAGTCAAATAAAAGAATTAGTGTAGTTCAGGAGCAGCAGCCGTACCTTGGTGAGCACGAGCGCGGTGTCGGCCTGCAGCTCGGCGGGCAGCTGCATGCGCGACAGGTGCGCCTGCAGCAGCACGTGCGCCTTCACGTGCGGCTCGTTGTACTTCACCGCGCCGCCCGACGTCGCCGCCGGCTTGTGCGCCACTCTGAACACGTACATCGTCTTACACCACGGGTTTTACAAACGCCCCCCGCTGTATGTGTCTGCCTAAATGTGTTAAACTCAAAAACTACCCAACGTATTAAGATGAAATTTGAGACAGTTGGAGACTCTGGGAAGAACATAGGCTCCCGGGAAAATATATATATAGCGTGACTTTTATAACGGAAAACTTTAGCCCGAAAAACTTTATAACGCGGGTGGAGCCGCGGACAAAAACTAGTATCCTAATATATTGTATGTAAAACTTACTTGGAAGCAAGTGCCTTGATGATATTCTCCTCCCTGTGCCTGATGCAGAGGTCAGAGTATTCTGCTGCCGAGGATATGATCTCCAGCAGGCCGCGAATCTTCGTCTTGTTGGTCAGTGATAAACTGAACAGTTCTGTATAAACAAACAATAGGAATTTAATTTAACATTTGTAGCTATTTTTATCAATACAAGGAATAAAATTATAAGTTTTTGGGACAGTAAATTATATATCATTGTAATGTCTAAAAATACCGACTCCTATAGAAACCGCCAAACTATTAACACTGCACTATAATGAAACTAACAATAGTCATATCCTGGTAGCGAGTCAAACACTGAACTGTGTCAAATGGTGAGACACCCTTTCTTACTCACAGCTGTCACACCTTAATTTGATCACACAACTCATTTGAAACAACTACATTAAAGTATAGTTTATAATCCCGATACCTTTAAGAAAATAAGTTTTAACTTAAACGGACGTAAGGTCATAGGATAGTCTGAGTCTCTTATAGATAGATTACAAGAAAGATAAATGTATATTTTCCTTGTATACAATATACAAATCCGTTAAACGGAACTTTGAGCGCAGACCTGAAATCTAGTTTGTTATGGGCACTATTACAAACGAATGCTATGTGAAATATATTCTTACCTATAGTGGTGTAGTTGATGTAGTAATACGACGCGATCATGCCGAGGTTGAGCGGCTGCACGTCCATCTCGTCCTCGATCGCGATGCACTTCGACTGCTCCAGGTCTGTGAGGGTCGTCTCCACCAGCTCGGACAGGTGGTCGGATAAGTGCCTGTAAACAATATGTAGCGATCCAGATATAATGTATATAATATACTTTGGTGGCATATATTAATAGATAAAACGGAATAGAGTCATAACATTTTAATGCTCTAAAAAGCATAAGCACAAAACAATATGCGATCACAATATAACGGACGGAACATCGATTCGCGCATTGCGTGGCTGCGGGCCGACTGGGGAGCCGCGTCTCGGGCGATAGCGGCGCGGGTTGCGGGGACTGCCGAGCGAGGGTTCGGGGGGTGTCGAGACCGTTCGGGAAAATGGAAAATTACTGTCCGAATAACATAAATGGCAAATTGTGACGTCACCGAGTGTCACCGGCCACAGCGGTCCGTGAGTGAGAAAGAGATAGCATAATAACCCCACCACTTCTGCTCACAACTGTATTTCAAATATGAACAACTTCTTTATTTTTTAAGTTATTTTGATGCAGATTTTAAAGAAACTGCTATGTTTAATACGGATATTACTTGATAACAAGGTATCTAAAAGCGAACTGAAGGACTGCATACTTTTTAAACTCTGTTAAAAAAATACGTGATACCAACCTGTGTGTGACTCCCTGCAGATTGTAATAGTTGGGGTTCTGCGTCAGCCTGCGGTACAGGAACGTCCACGTCAGGTAGTCGACAGCGTCCTGTTTATTCTCTATGGTTTTTGTCACTATCTCCGCGTTCATGTGGTCGTGTAGTCTGTGGTCCAGGTGACTCTGGGGGAGAAGTCTTTCTGTTGTATTTTCACAATATTTATTGTGTAAGTTATCACGAGTTTAAAGTAAAGTATAAATAGATAGAAAAAAGTTATAAAATATTGTATCTCAAGTTTGTCTCTAGAATATTAATAAATTATAAACATATAATTAACAATAAGACTGCAACTACTTTTGAAATCACAATCCCACTTGCAAAGAACATTGTCCCTATCTCTTTTTTTCCTATCAACGACATATCTTCCATCCCGCTCACCTCAAGCGGCAGACAGTCGTTGAGCAGCTTAGTGAAGAATGTCTTGTGATGCGCGGCGCACATGAGCACGGCGACGGAGTGGTCGTCCTCCAGCGGGCGGCACGCGCGGCCCAGCATCTGCAGCACTGTCGTGATCGGGTACTGCTCGTACGAGTGCAGCTTGCCGTTGTATCTACAGGGGGGTAAATATATGTTATTGCTAGTATAATGTTTTTTTGCGATTTAGTCAACAAAAACTTACGATTTATTCTCATTTTGTGCGACAATAAAATACCTAAATAAACTTTCTAAAAGTTTCGCGCGATACTAATATACTTAGCACGCAATGCTTAGTATCTTGTTCGGTTAAAGTATGTTCGTTGAATGTACGCACGTGCAGGTGTCGGCGACGATGACGGTGTGTAGATGCGCGGACAGCGCCCAGGCCAGCTCGTGCGACACCACGCACAGCTGCGCCGCGCCGCACTCCACCAGGTGCTGCACCACGCGCCGGTCGCCCGCCTCCACGCCCTCGTGCAGGTACGCCACGCCCGCGCCCAGCGTCTCCTTCAGCATCTAAACACAAACGACACCAATCAATTCTGCAATGTTTAAAGTTGCCTTTAGAAGAGAGAATTCTGAAAATTAGTTTTAAAGGCACAACACAACACGGCCGTAACTGAGGATTCGAAATGTGTGCAATGTATGTTTCTCATGCCTTACAAACACCTGACGTTTGAAGCATATTCTACGTGGTGCCTATAAAAACATATGATTGGGTTTTGTAATAAAATTATTAAGTGAAGAAAGTTGAATGTGTATACCTTGTCCTGTATCTTGTTGAGGAAGGGCTGCACGAGGTCTGCGCTGGCGTGCAGGAAGCGCGCGGGCCGTCCGTGGGCGGCGGCGAGCGCCAGCAGGTCGGCCGCCAGCAGCCGCGCCTGGCGCCGCGACGGCACGAACACCGCGCACGGCCGCGCGCCCGCGTACCGACACACCGCGTTGTAGATCGGCTTCGTCATCGCCGCCACGCGGGAACCCGCGTGCGATATGTTGAAGCCCTAAAAATATCACATCATCTATATAAAGATGACGATAGTCTTCTCTCTCCCCAACCTTACCTAGGAAGGTCAATCATAATCAAGAATCTCACATTACACAACTTTTAATACCTATACATGATGTATTAATACCTGTATGTGCAGCTCGAGCGGCAGCGGGCGCACGCTGGGATGGAAGTTGAAGGTGGCGTTGGCGTTGCAGCCGAGCCACTGCGCCACGTCGCGCGCGTCCGCCAGCGGCAGCGACAACGCCACTATGCGGATGGGACGCCCTGCACACAACATACCACACACATAATACACATAATACTTACTTTTAGAACACAATACAGGTGTGTAAATTACTTGTATATGTATATAATCATAAATGAAAGCTTGTTTGATCAGAGTGCAAACTGTTAACCAAGTTCAGCCCTTGATGGTAAAATTTTGCCGACGTTTGTGATACTTGACTTCTATCATTTACACTAAGTAATTTGGCATGTACGAAAAACGGTAGCGGACCTATCTGCGAGGCGATGTATCTCATCCGAGAGCAGACGACCTCTAGCACGGGCCCCTCCTCGCCGCCGAGCAGCTGCAGCGCGTCCACTATGAACAACGACACGCTCTGCACGCTCTTGCGCACCTTCCATCTGCACACATAAAATAATTATCAAACCATCTTTATTTTTCTATTTGTCTAATTAAAACACCTGTGTAGTGAACCAACTACCACTAACAGATATATAAATAAATACAAACCGTCTAGATAGTATGTCCCATTTATCTGCAGTGGTGATTATAATTTGCCCTTTGTTAAGTAGTTTGTGATCAGTAGCTGTTTCACCAGTCAGTTGTACCACCTGTGAGAAGAGAGTCCGATCAGTATTTTCACCAATATATGAAGTAATAAAAGATAACATTATAAGTATCTTATTTCGGTTGATAAGTTTTACCTTGAGATTGAACCGCGTGCCGAACTTGTGGTACCAGTCAGCGAAGACGATGTCTGCGAGCGCGTCCTTGGGCAGCAGATAGACGGCGCGCGCGGCGGCGCTGGTGTGCAGCAGCCGCAGCAGCGCCAGCTCCGCCACCACCGACTTGCCCGAGCCCGACGGCGCGCCCACGAACACGTTCTCGTCAGAGTTGTACACCGCGTTGAACACCTGCGCAGTACCACAAAACATACGTGAGACTCTGTCCGACTCTCGTCCGCCACCTCCGTCTTGGTAGTCAATTCCATATAGCCCCCAGATCTCACCTGAGTCTGCACTGGGTTGAACTGCGGGAAGGTATCGTTGTAGAGCTCCTCGTACTTGGGATTCCTGAGCGCGGAGATCGGCAGCGGCTGCAGGTCTAGCAACTCCGTCGGCGGCAGGTTCTTCTCCGGAAGGATTAGATGACGGAACGACACCGGCAGTTGGGTTTCCGCCGCTATCCACCTGGAATAAGAGTATTTCTTTTAATTCTGCAAGAATACATACAAGATTTTTTCAATAGGTCCTAAAATCCCATCACAATCCCATAAACCAAGTCCAGAATGATCCTATATGAAATCAAAACAAATTTTATATAAATAAAAAAATCTGATTCTATTTTTTTCATTCTCTTAATGCCACCTTGCATTGTTTCAATGTACGTTTGAAAGTGCTTTCTAACTGCAATTCTGCCTTAGCTAATGTTTTTCCACACTACTGACCTGTCAGAGACGACCCTGAGGAAATACTGCGGCGGCAGCGGCTCGAACACGGGCACGAACAGCTTCACCTGATGTTCATCCTTGCAGTATTTCTCCTTCAACAGGAAATACTCGTGGTGCAACACCACCTCCGAGTCCACATCCTCCACCAGGATCCAGAACGCTTCCGACTGACCGTGGATCTGTCAAACCAGGACAATCTTGTAATATCTAATAATATTCTGTGAACATCCGCGTGTTTAAAATTATTAGATTTTTTACTGTTATAATCTATAATAATAATAATGGACCAAATATATTGTCGATTACAGATCTTTTAATAAAATTCTCTTACCTTCTCATCCCAGTGGAAGTCGGGCGTAATGGTGAGCTCCACCCTGAGCGTGGACCTGGTGACGGGCTGTATGTGAGTGGCGAGCTCCAGCTTGGGGAACTGGTGCACATACTTATGAATCATTTTGCCGAGCTTCGGCGCACGCACCAGCTCGCCGATCTCGTTCGGACCAAGCTCGTACAACTTCTCCCATGGGAAGTTTTTCTTCTCTAACTTTTTTATTACCTGCAAATTTGTGGACCATTTTAAAGATGTATAAAAGGGATTTCACTCGTTATTACGTGTATATGTAGGCAAAAGTGGATTATAGAAAAGATCATAGCATCTGATTGAACAAGACAGTTAAAACACACTAGTCATTCTCACCTCTTCAGGCATCTTTCTGAATTGTCTGAGCGGTGACATCGACTGCCACATTCTTCTGTCCACCATTTTGCACAAAGCTAATGTTTTGTCCACTAATTGCGCCCAACCTGTAAAATGAAATTATTATAATGTTTATACATGTATAATCTGCATGTAAGCAAAATTGCTTACCATAAGCACGAAACTCAATTTTCCTAATTTTGCTCCCCACAAGCACAAAACTCACCTCTATGTAATACAATCTCAAATATCGCTCTAAGTAATCTGCAAGCGGACTGAGTGACGTACACCATGTCCGCCATGAGAGCAAATCCTTCCAGTTTCAACTGAGATATGTATGCTTGGAGCAACACGTTGATTTTCGCTGACGGCTCTTCGATGCTCTCTTTTATTGGTATGGGCACCTGTGAAGTAATAAAAATACATTATATTAAAAATTTATAGGATAACCTACTACCGAACCTTAGTCCCATACTGTTTGATAGAATTTAAAATTACTTGTGAAAGAAAATCTCATAATATATTCAGGAAAGTACTTTGTAACAAATGACCATCCATTATAAACAAAATATCAGAACCCAAATATTATTTGAACCAATTTTGGACACAAAACTTCATATAAAAAATCTCCACTGACCCTCTCCATAAGCTTATGAAGCTCCAATTTCTCTTCCTCCCTGACAGCGATGTGTTTGAACTCGGCGGAGAGTGAGAAAACTCTGAACAGCTCGATCTCTCCGAGCGTCGGCTTCAGCAGCTGGTTGTACGACTGCATCGTCTCGTACGTGCAGTAGAAGTGGGACGCGATGCGCCCAAGCTCCGTCGGTTGGAAGTGACCGGATTTCCTTTCGTATTTCACTAGACCAGCTCTAAAAAAAATATAGACAATTTATATAATATTGCCAAAGAAATATTTTAATAATTTTTATCAAGGCCAGCTTTATGTTGCTGTAAGAATATAAGGCCACTCACTTGTCCAACAGGCATGCAGCTGTGTGAATTAAATCAGCTCTATGCAGCTCCAATAAGTTATCTTCTTGTAATTTTTCTGGTGTGACGCCGTATAATGCCGGCTGACGTAACATTCGTATGTATAAGTAAGTGTAACCTGAGAAAAAAAAAACATTTAACATAAAGAAGTTAAATTGAGAAAATGGCTCACTAAGAGCAATTTGCGGACTGCAAGCATTATGCTCGCTACAAGCATTCAACTCACCGAGCCACGTGACGGCGTCGCGCACGCTCTGCACCGACCCGAGCACGATCTCAGCGTTCAACATGTCCGGCAACTTGCTAATCATCTGCGACTCTATAGGCAACTGCTGGTTCAGCAACGAGAGATAGTACTGAAGCTCCGAGTGATTTGTTATTAAAATACCTGAAACAAAAAGCTCTTACTACAGTGTATGTTTTCCTAAACAGAACAATAATGAAATCGTTATAAATGAGAAACTCATAAAGTTCCAAAAAGCAAATTAATATTTACCGATCCATGTGTTATGAAAACAGCAAATTGATTAAGGAACATATACGTAAAAATACACAATCGTCCTTAACATCCTAACTTTTGACCAAATTAACGAAATCAAGATGACGGACCCTCTCCCTTGGTGTCGTACTGCGGTCGGCCGGCTCTGCCCAGCATCTGCAGCACGTCGAGGGCTCCGAGCTCGGCCCAGCGGCCCTTCTCCGGCGAGTACACCTGCGTGCCCTTCACGATTACCGTGTGCGCCGGCAGGTTCACACCCCACGCCAGCGTCGCCGTTGACACCAGCACCTAGTGGAGAACAACTTTTTTATTATCTACTAGCTTTTGCCCGCGGCTCCGCCCGAGTTATAAAGTTTTTCGGGCTAAAGTTTTCCGTTATAAAAGTCACGCTATATATTTTTCCGGGAGCCTGTGTTCTTCCCAGGGTCTCAAACTGTCTCCATACAAAATTTCATCTTAATATGTTGCGTAGTTTTTGAGTTTAACACGTTCAGGCAGACAGTTGCAGTGGGGGACTTTGTTTTATAATATATTTTTGTAGAACTTTTTAAGAGGAACAATCCCGTCATACATCATTGTTGCATAACTTTAACCGTTTACGCAGCGTACGCAACGGAAGCTCTTAAAACGAATAAATTTTCCCCGTTTTTGCAACATGTTTCATTACTGCTTTGATCCTATTGGTCATAGCGTGATGTTAGCCTATATCACTCCAGGAACAAAGGACTATCCATCACAAAAATATTTTTTCAGTTCGAACCGATAGTTCCTGAGATTAGCCATTACTGCTCCGCTCCTATTGGGTATAGCGTGATGATGTATAGCCTATAGCACTCCACGATTACCATTACATCACGTACCTGTATGTGCCTATCAGCGAACAGATCCTCAACGAGCGTCCTGTCGACCCTGCTCATGCCGGCGTGATGGATCGCGAACCCGTACGGCAGCAGCTCTCGCAGCTCCGGGTTCTTCACCTGCTCCGCCTCAGTACGGAGCACCTCCATGCTCGCAGAGCCTTCTCTATTAAACCAAGATAACAACTTTCTAGATGTTTGTAATTCTAAGTTTGCAATAGAAATGTATAGTTTTTTTTTTTATACAGCAGTTATACAATACACCTGTTGGGTGTAAAATATAATCCAAATATACGAAAAATGGGCGTTCTGACCACTAGAACGAGCCTCTACAACGTATTATTGCACATGGTCTTTACCTGAGGAACTGTCCGAGCGTATCCTTCTCCAAGCACATGTCTCGGATGGCGCGCGCGGTCTTGCCGGTCTCCTTGCGCGAGTGCACGAACACTAGGATCTGCAACAAACGCACATTTGACAAATCCTCCTCTGATTAATGTCGTGAGCGGCGAAAATCATAACACTAGAATACATAGCAGAGATTAGAAAATATTTTATCCCAATGTAGTTATGTTTTTAATAAAATAATGGACATACCACCATCACACACCATCACCATCTCTCGATGGTTGCGAAGAATATTCTATGTCCTAGCAATGTGGCAAATGACACGACACGAATCCGTGTCGTTTTATTGGAATTGTGTTAAAAGACTAACAAATAATTGACGCATTGGTAAACATTAAAATTAAACTTCATAGACTTGCGAGTCGCGTTATTTTGGGACATTATAAAGGGGCAGGTCATCTTACTTCACATCGACAACAAGCTCCATAACAAATTGTTTTTAATTAATTAGTAGACAAATACATCAAATCTGATACAGAAATAACTTCAAATCTTTTAGTTAACAATATACCTGATTCCTTCCAGCATGCTCCATGGTCTTTTCATAGACAATATCGTTCATCACTTGGAACCGCTTGAGCGCCTTCTTCTCCGTGACACCTATATACTGCTGTTCCAGTGCCACAGGCCTAATAACAATGACTAGAGTTAGACATGTCACAACCGGACATAATAATTCGAGAACTAGGAATTGAAAAATATATTTCATCATACAATCTCAATAAATGCATTCCAGACTTCTTATATCCCGATAGTGCGCTTCTGTGGCATTTTAATTCCAAGACAATATTTTTACGCTGGCGGAACTGTGAGCAACAGCAAAACTGATTATGATAAAAAGTACCTGAATGAGTTGTCGAAATAGAACAGCCCGTGCTCCGGCCTGACGCGCAGGAACGCCGCGACGTCCGTGTAGTTGGGCAGCGTCGCCGACAAACCCACCAGGCGCACCTGTGCACAAATAACATAAAGTAAGTACATATAACAGGTACGCCAATAGTTGTGAACGCGTCGGTTTAAATTGTACGTAAATGTATGATTAATAGAATAAAAACTCAATATTTAGAAAACAAAGTTTTATAAATGTGATTACGTTTTTCAACAGTCACCAAAACAAAGTTAATTTGGCACAACAGAAAAAAAACGTGGCGACCATGAATTGACTTGTCAGTAATGGGTAGGGATATTGGTTTCGACCCTGCGTATATTAGTTCCATGCATGTTGTGAGTAGCACGTGTCGTACCTCCTCCTGCGTCTGCTCGACGGTGCGCAGCGTGCGCGCCACGAGCGCCTCGAGCACGGGCCCGCGCTCGTCGTGCAGCAGGTGCACCTCGTCGATGATGATCAGCCGCACCAGGTTCGTGAACGAGCGCTCGCCACCTGCCACACGAGGGACGTGTCATCGCACAGTATGGGAGATGATCTCATCATGTAAGAAATATTTAGTGGACATTTTTTTTTACATTGTATAAACATGTAAGTGTTCACTGGTTAACATTTATTATAGAATTTTTAACGTAATCCGAGAAAACAAACCCGGATGAAACCCTTCACAACGGTAACCTTTTCGGTCCCTCGACTAAAAGAGAATTTAATAATCCAATTAAAAATCATGGTATATATCACATAATAAAATTTTATTACCTTTCCTAGTAATGATGTCCCACTTCTCCGGCGTGCAGACGATCAGCTGCGTCGCCTCGATCTGTTCTCTCGTCAGCTGGTGATCACCAGTCAATTCGGACACTTTCATGTTATATGCGGCGAGACGCTTGCTGAAGTTGCCCACCTGTAGACATTAAAGGTAAAAATGTTCCGCCCGTTTTCTTTCACAATTAAAGCAACGGAATCAACACGGCGTCCAATCATCCCGCTTATCGTTTCAATCCTTCTTAGTCTAGTTGCTTCTTTAACAGCATAAGTTGAAAAAAGTAAGTACAGATAAAATAATTTCTAGCTACAGTTGTCAATTAATTTACACTCAAATATCGGATAGGATGCGCATCCTCACGGCCTCACCATTTCCTGCACGAGCGACCTCATGGGCGCGACGTAGACGATCTTGAAGTCCTGCACGTTGACGGAGCCGTCGTCGTTGACGTGCTTGCCGATCTCGCGCAGGGCGCACAGCAGCGCCACGTTGGTCTTGCCGGCGCCGGTCGGCGCGCACACTAACAGGTTCTCGTTCGACTCCAGCGCCGCTTTGCAGATACGACTCTGTCAAGTAACATCAATTTCTTTTTTCCCTTCTAAACGACTAATTGGTATGTAAGTGGAGATTTACTGATAAGCTTCTCTTTATGGTTTTATTAAATGCAATACGCTGCGAATGAAAAAGAGCTTAGTTTATCTAAAGTTGTAGTTTCATCGTTAAATATCATAAAACTGCGCAGCATTGTCGGTTACGACTTATTGAAATAGCAAAGGCGGATGGGGCGTAGACAACATCGTACCTGTATCCTATTTAAATGTTTGAAAGATTCAAACGCAGGTTGTACGTATTTCGGTAACTTATCGATGGCGACCAGAGTTTTCCCCTTCATCAAAAGGTTTTGCCTTCAGGGCTGGAACATGAACTTCTTCGTATCCTGCAATAATTTAATCGCATTAAACATTTTGCTTAAATATTAGTAATTGTATAAACATTATTACAATATATAATAGGTATATAATAGGTAATGGCGTGTTACTAAGCTTGTAACTCCATGCAAACGAAACATACGATGCAACATTAGCTACTTGCAATATTGAAACAAAATAAATCACATAATAAAATATTTGTTAATCAATAACTGAAGAATGCATAATAGTTAGTGACCTTTCCTCTGCTTCCTGAAGGAGCCGGGCGGCAGCTGGCAGCGCTTGTTGGCCATGAAGTGCGAGCCGGCCGCGAACACCAGGTCCTCGAGCTGCACCACGCGGCGCGCACCGGCCACCTGCCCGCCCGCCGCGCCCGCCGCCCCCGCCGCCCCCGCCGCGCCCGATGCGCCCGCGCCGCCCTCTGACTCCGACTTATGACGCTTGCGTGGCGCCTCCGACTGTTGCGCCGTCTAGTACACGTCATTATTTATCAACATTCACAAAAAAAATATATATTTAAATGAAATAATATAAAACTATTAATCTCAACTATACGTAAAAAAGTGATTAGTTAGAATGTTATATTGTTAAAATTTCCCTCTAAACGCAACAAAACCTCGTACGAACATTATATCACTGCTAGAATGAAAATTTTAAGTACATATTTATTTTTATTCATGCAATAATTGAATGTTTTAAAATCCTTTAAAGTATCTTACCTCGTCTTCTCCCTTCCCTGTCTCCAGTTGTGCCAATATCTTTTGGAGATGAGGTTGCTTCGACATCTCCTCTCTGATGGAAGCTCTCTCGTTCTCCGACTGAGATGAAGCCAACTTTGTGCAGTACAAAACTGTGGAAAAACAAATATTTGATACTCAAATACACTTATATTAAAAAAATATATATATTTATTTAAGGTATGGAAGACTTACAGCTATAGAAACCTAAATAACACTAAACAACTTGACTGAAAGCCATAACAAGACTTCACTTATAGTTATCATTATAGCTAAAAATGAGCAGACAAGTACTGTAGCTAATAAGACAATTACAATACCGTTTGAATATTATTGTAAGTAATACTAAGAAGAAAAATAATATAAAAGGCATAATAATACTTTCAAAACATTTACGAGAACAGAGCACCTATTTGTCCTGTTTAAAAAAGTTAAGGCTTAAGCACCTTCTTGCCGAGGACACACTAGTTGTGAATGGATCAAAACCTTTAGTGAAAAGAATCTATAGTTAAAATAATCTTAGAAACAGATTCGCGATAAAATATTTAAATAATAAAACGCAATACAACGATGACTCACTCATGTATCTGTACTTGTTGAGCACCTTGACGAACTCGAAGCAGTCGTAGCCGAGCAGCAGCACGAGCCGGTTCTCGAGGTCGCGGTCGTCGGCGGCGTCGGCGAGCGCGCGCATCACGTCCACGCTCTTGGCCTGCGACACCATCGCGTCCGCGAAGTAGCGCGACAGCCGCCGCTGCAGCCAGTACGCGTCGATGTCCATCGGGTGGATCTGCAGGTCGCGCCGCTTCTGGCTCTGCTCCTCTGACAACTGCAACGACATTACTTATTTAACGATACATAAAAATATACCAGTCGACTTATTTTAGATATTTCTAGTATAACCAAGCATTGGCTTTATATTAAAGTTTAAAATACTTTTAATACGTAGTAAAATAAAAAAAATATTGACAATTTGGTTTGTAACAACACGTCGTTGTTATAAATTAAAACTATACATTAACAACCACTGATATAAAATAAAACATTATAATTACATTGGCGTGTATCGCGTTCTTCCTGCCCTCGCCGTCGCTGTCTTCCTCGCCGCTGCTGGCCTTGTCCGGCTCATTGTCTGTACCCTCACCGTCTTCCTTATCTTCCTCACGGACCTACAAATATATTCATAAGCAATATTTATCGTATTAAACCTAGAAAAGTGTATGTAAATATGTAGTGAATTTCTTTTATAAACTTTATGATCCGCAGAACTTTCAAGTAAGTGATAATTTACAATAAGAAAATATTTATAGATGATCTTATTCATACTAAAACCATCAAAAACTATGCTGGGACCTCTGAGTTATTATTAGTTTAGATGTGAATGATTTATTAGTTATAACAATTTTATCTATAAAGTAGATTCTCCTCACCTCTCCATATGCATCCTCATCATCCTCCTCCGAAGATTCTTCAAACTGTACATTGATACCGTATGTTTCGTCTATTTCTGTGTTACTCTCACTAGCTGTGTTTATACTGAAGTCTGTAATCTTCTTGCCTGAGGATGAAAATAGCGTCAATCATTTCTCACTTAATATTTTTTGATATGTAAACTAATCACATTAAATATAATTTTGTAAAGAAAAGTAATTACCTAGATTAACTAATAGAGCAAATCTCTCATCAGGCATGGCTCCAAGAAGTGCTTCTATTTCTTTCTTCTTTTCAGGATCTTTCAATTTGTCATTTTTGAGAACTATCAGTACCTAAAAAAAGGCTAGGCTATCACTTACGGCCAATATACGAAATATTTTTTAATTATGAGTAAATGCATATTAGAATACCAGAGGCCCAAAATGACATTTTCCGAAATGGAACCCATCATAACATATAGGTGCTAGAAATATGCATTAATGTAGTCTGCAAATCGTTCAAATGATGAATAGATTTTCTATATGATAATTTTATATACAATAAGTTACAAAAAGGGAAGCTGACACAACATATGAGTTCTAATAACGTGCAAATATGTGGTGTGTAAAACATTGTAATAGTAAATAGGGTTTTCACATAAATTATGAAAGGGAAGGCAGCTGGAATCGGGTTATATGTACTCTTAGCCACTGATGTAAAATCTAAAAGGAACCAAACATGTACCTCATCGCATGCTCCGCACAATATGTCCCTGGGCTGATCTCCGAGGGCACTCTGCATGAAAGCCAGCAGCAGCTCGTAAGCGTGACGCGTGTGTTGCGCTCGCGGCCGGTACAGCACGCCGGGCGCCTCGTCCGCCCACATGGCGCGCCCGGTCTTTGACTTCGACAGCTCGTACGAGGCTTCATCACGTTTCTGACGTCTAAAAGTTTAGAAATAAATCAGTTAATTTTTATATGTATATCTCATATTATCGTTTTCTTAATACATTTCCTAATATTGTGCAACTAAAACTAGTTGAAACTGAAAACATAACCGAATTTGGGTTACACAATTATTCCAACCCTTTAAAACCTGTTGAATATACACAGGATGATCCCCGAATGCGGTCAGTTACATGGGCCTATAAATAAAATATATCCTACCACCAGCAATGATTACCTCAATGTTAAGATACAAGTAAATTTATGTCCTGTTTATACCAGAAGAAAATAAAATACAGTTGCACAACAATACCTATTTTGTAATTATTAGAACATAACTACTTATGCCTATTAACTTCAGTGTACCATTAGAGAAGTTCATAAAAAAATGAATAATATTAAATTTAAAAAAATTGCACAACATTACGGCTGGTCCTAGCCGAAATCTCAGAATTTAATTCTATCCCCAAATATTTCTTGATTTATTTACATGCACAGAAACTATGCAATACTGTAGCACTTTATGGCAAAATATTTTGTTTTTATGATCTGAAAAATAACTTAATGAAAACTATGTTGTAAACTTCATTTAATACACTTATAAATTTTGACAGATGTTTATGCCCATGTTACGGTGCTGTAACCTTCTTTTTCTCAATATAAAAAGAACAGGGAATGTAAAAATTTACAATATATAAAAGTATTTGTTGATAATTAATAGTTTTATTAATCACTAAGCATTTGCACTTTGTAGCACCACTCTCATGGAAAACCTAGCCCAGAATTAAAGTACAACTGTAATTTTTTAGGGTATCAAGTACCTAGCTTTCATTTTATTATCAGGCAGAATGTATGTGTATGGTAATTTACATAAAATCCTCCAGTAGTTTCTAAGTTTTCTCCTAACATAGTGATATCCAAACATCTTTTAAAACTTTTGCAATGCATTTAAAGGATAAATTACTCACTTTGCCTTTCTTTCCTCAGCCTTGTCAGGTTTTGTCCTTTGTGCTCTGTCTCCCATTCGAGTACCTCCCAATTTCCCAGACAGGGACAAAACTTCCCCGGTAGCCTCATCTCGACCTCTCCTCTCAATCAATCTCACATCAGCTTGGAGTACAAGGTTTGAATTCTGAAACCAAAATGTTATAGCTATCAGGGATAAATCAAGTACATATACTCTCTAAGATATTTTATTAATTTAACATTTTATTGGTAGATTTATTGTCGCACTTGACTGAAATGTGATTAGGTATTAGGTAAATAATGCAAAATTCTCACCGCCTTGTACTCGTACTGCAACTGTCTCGCAGCCGCATCCGCCATGATGACAATTTATTAATGATTACACACAATTTTTTAACATTGGTTATGACCAATTTATTATAATACTTAATTATAACATCAATTGGATCTTCTTAAAAATGCACACAATAACACCAATAAAAAATTAAGGAGGTTATGCCGCCATGTTTTGGTATATAGCAAAAACAAACCTACATTTTTAATTTCACACAGTAGATATTGACCTTTTTGCCACAGAAGAACTAACCAAAAAAAACGTAATCGGTAGGTTGACGGCATTGGCATTATAGTTATCGCCATTCTATAAACAAAATGTTTTATTGATTTTATTGTTTACCAATTTATTTACAGTTTCTTATATTATTTTTGATACCTAATAAACTTTTACGCGGCTACCTACCAACGCACATACGCATACACACTTATATATTATTTTTAAAGAAGTAGGCACAGACGCAACTAATCCACCCACTTTTCATCGTTATGCATTCCGTCCCATGATGTGATCAAACCTGTCGCCATACAAACACAAAGTTTAGACTCCGGACTGATATTGAGCGGACAAACCCAATGTCACTTTGCCCGAATCGGAATTCTAATCCTAGGTCTCTGAGCGGTAGGAAATTTACCGCGGACGGACAAAAAAAATATAGGCCAGAAAAACACGACAGTGTAATTGCAATACACATGGTGTAAAATTGGTGCACCTATGCCGCCTTTGTCTACCCATTAGGGTATAATAAATTGTCATATTAATACTGCGCAATTAATGATTAGGCGGTGCTGGCTCATTCCCCTGGGTAAAAAAGTTTTTCCAGGACAAAAGTATCCTTTGTTAATGTTCAAGTGTGGTTTAGTCGTATATTTCCGTAGTATTGTAATCTCAGATTGTAATGCCCTTTGGTCGTGTAAGCAAGCGTTACCGACTGACAGACAGTTACTTTTACATTCATAATACCTATTAGTATACATATTAAACAACCATGACACACAGACACTCTGACTTACTCTCAGTTTCTAATAATATCTCATATTCTTGTCATAAGTTTTGGGAATGCTACAGCTTCGAAAATAAAAGCTGCTAATTTATTTCTGTCCAGCGTTAACATATTTTTTTCATTATTTGTAAAAACTGTTTACTATTTATAGTAGGTATACGATATTAATTAAAATGCTAGCTATAGTTATTCAACATTCACGTTGAATATTTTAGCAACCCTAAGGAAGTATTGATTGAATGAATGAGATAGCACGTGTACGTGACAAGTAAGCGCGAGAAAGCCAAACAGCTGTAGTAGTGATGTGCGTGAATCACGTCGCCAATCGCCATCAATGATCAAAATAAAACTGTCATTGAAGGACGCGGTCGATAAACAAATAGCGCGCTAATGAAACAAGTGCAATGGCGGCACCTTCAAACGGCAGTGGTAATTTAGTAGAAGAATTCGAAGAATCATTTCAGGTACGAGAACAATTTAATTACAATTAGAAATAATGTAAAAATACGAAAATAGATTTCATTCATAACCTCTGAAATAAACGTAAATGTCAAAGTAAGTTGTTGATACCAACATTACGCGACTAATCCAAATTGTAGCCGGTGTTGCCGTGTAGTTGAAGCTTCGTATGGTGAATAATTCAATTCATCTCGAAAATTATAAGGAATTCCGTGTGTACGTGACCCATTTACGTTTATGCGGCTTCAACCAATCTGCGACTGTCGAGCGAGAAGGGATTTTTGTTGCAAGCGCATCTTAGTCGGCGGCCATTTTACTGATAATGTTTTCACATAATTATTTTGTGTTATACGTTTGTTATTTTATAATTTGTCAAAACGATCGCGCAGAAATAACTATGATCGCAAAGGTGAAACTGTATTGAACAAATAAATACTTTCTAAAACTGGTGGAATCGTGTGAAATTGTGATGAAAATTTGTTGATTGGACATCGTGTTTTTGATTTATAAAAAGACTATGTCGGTGGCCGAGGATGATGCTGGTGCCCCTGCGGGCGGTATAGCGATACAGGTTTTTCGTCCTACATGGGATGAATTCAAGGATTTTAACAAATACATACAGTATATGGAGTCGAAAGGTGCCCATAAAGCTGGACTCGCTAAAGTGATACCCCCGCCTGAGTGGGTCCCTCGGAAGGCTGGTTACGACCTTGAGCAGCTAAACGTGACTATACCTGCGCCCATCTGCCAAGTGGTCACCGGTAAGCAAGGTTTGTTTCAACAGATAAACATACAGAAAAAGTCGATGACCGTAAAACAGTTTGCTGTGATGGCCAACTCTGCTAAGTATTGCACTCCTCGGCATATCAACTACGACGACTTGGAGAGGAAATACTGGAAAAATGTAACGTATGTAGCTCCAATCTATGGAGCTGATGTAAATGGTAGCATCACAGATCCAGATGTAAAAGAGTGGAATATAAATAACCTTGGCACAATTCTGGATTTTGTAAATTCCGACTATGGGATTGAGATTGATGGTGTCAACACAGCATATCTTTATTTTGGTATGTGGAAAACAACATTCGCATGGCACACTGAGGATATGGATTTGTATTCTATAAATTATTTACATTTTGGTGATCCCAAAACATGGTATGCTATACCACCAGAGCATGGGAAGAGGTTTGAAAGAATAGCAGCGGGATTTTTCCCAACATCGGCAAAGACGTGCCAAGCATTTTTAAGACATAAAATGACTTTAATATCTCCTCAAATATTAAAGCAATACTCAGTACCTGTTAACAAAGTGACACAAGAAGCTGGTGAGATTATGATTACTTTTCCATATGGGTATCATGCTGGTTTTAACCATGGCTTTAATTGTGCTGAATCAACCAACTTTGCTGCCCCAAGATGGGTAGAATATGGAAAACGAGCAACACAGTGCACATGTAGTAATGATATGGTCAAAATATCTATGGACACTTTTGTTAAAAGATTCCAGCCTGACAGATATGAATTATGGCTTAAAGGACAAGATATAGGCTGTCATCCAGAACAACCTGAGAAGATGGTACCTGCCCCTCATCCATCTGGTAAAGATATTCTTTGCAATAAGAACAATACAGAACTACCAGAATCTTTCATTGAAGCTGAGGTTGAGGGTTTGAAGAAGAAGAAACGTCATCCGCTTCATCTCAAACGAGCAATGGCGAGTAAGAGTATATCTGAGGGTGCAATTGCAGTGTCTATTTTAGGCCATGATGTCATGGATGATGATGAAATGACAATGGCTGAGGGTGACTTAGACATGATGACATCAATGAAAAGACCTATAATGCCAATACAGCCAGATGACACACAGTTAGATGCACTTGAAGACATTTGGTTGAAAGGAGATGAGATGGACCCATCAGAAGCCCAACTTCCTGATGTTGGGTACATTGACTCTGATCGAGACTCAGACTATGAGGCTCCCAATAACAGAAAGAGTTCCAAAACTAGGAAAAAAAGGAAAGATAGTTTAAAAAAAGAATTGAAACCTAAGAAAGATGAAGAGCCTAAATTAACTGAGGTGGTGGTAGAAGAGAAAAGACCGCCAAAAACTAAAGGAAAGAAGGTAAAAACTAAGAAATTATCAGAAGAGCAATTAGAAGATATGGCTGCAGTTGTATCTAATTGGGAATCACCTCCACATTTTGATGAATTAGGAAAAGATAAAATAAATGAAGTTATAGATCCATTGCAAGAGGCACAACCATCAGTGGAATTACCATTGGAACCCCTGGTAGAAGAGAAAAAGGGAACAAAAAAACGTAAATCCTCCACAAAAGAGGCAAAGGTTGAAAAACCCAAAAAAGAGAAGATAAAGAAGGAACCTAAACCGAAGAAAACACCTGATGAATCCAAGGAAAAGAAACCCAGAAAGCCCCGCACTCCTAAAAAGTCCAACTCTAGTTTTGAATACAATTCTCCACTAACACCTGTAATGTCAAGACAACATAAACAATATGGCAATCAGACAAATCCGTCAACTGTAAGAACTTTTTCTACACTTACATCAACATCTACTCATAAACCAGCCATCGTCCCACCACAGGTTTCTTCATCCACTAAGAAATGTGACCTATCTTTACCAAGCACTAGCAACAAGTTAGCCACACATTTAGCAAAGCCACCTATGTCTGCAACAAAGCCACCTATTATGACACCAGCTGCAAAGCCAATGAGCACAGCACTCCGACATCCCTTGTCAAAACCATCAACATCCACGTCCAAACCACTTTCACCACCCAAATCAGTAGATATGAAACCTTATACATTACCTGAAGCCACTCCACGCGTGTCAAATGTGCCACCACTAAACAAAAATCCGAGCGCCTTTGAAGGTGAGTTTCACAAGTTCATGAATAAGTTCTCTAGTGCACCGGGAGGGCAACAATTAGCCCAGCCAAGAAAATCACCATCAAAAGTAAAAGTGGAACTGGTTGAGCCCAAGGCTGAGAGCTGGCCCATGCCTGTGGGACAGTACAATGATGCTATTTTTATAAACAATCCTGTGGACTACCGCACGTACACACCTGCCATGGACCGACAACCCACCATGGATAGGAGTACGTGGCGACCAGACTATTACCAGCCGGATTTGATGCAGAATGTTCAATCAATGTATGGACAGATGAATTCTAATCAATATTACAGAAGTCCGTACCAATCTCCATGGCAATATGGATACCAAAAATGAGTGGATGCAGTATTTTAATTAATGTAGTTATTTTTTACGTAACGGTAGCAGTGGTAGGGATAAATGGTTAAAGAATGTTAATAGTGTGGATATGTTAGAGACATTCAAAATAATGTTGTTTAAAAAAATATTATGTAAAAGAATAATTTGGACATTATTGTTGTCAGTACCACCATAGAATCTTGCCCTAAATACATGCACAGATTATATATAATTTAAAAGTTATTAATGTCATTAATATTATATATTAATAATTAATACTGTAGCTAATTATGTCGTGATGTATTTTTATAAAGGCATAACATGTAAATGTATATTTATGTAATACAAAAGATTTAACAGGAACATAGCAAGGGCATTTTAATACCTTTATTTTGTCGATATTAGGAATGATAAGAGTCAGTTTTTATTTTATTAATAAGTAAAGTGCAAGTACTGTGTCCCTGTTATAAAATCAATTCTCTATTATCCACCACATTTTATTTTTAAACTCGACATATAATAATTATTAATTTTATCAATTGCCCCTTAAATCTTTGTATGAATATTGAAATTTGAATTGTTCATAAAACGTATGTCGTGTGTACGTACGAGTTATCAATAAGAAATTTTAATTTCGCCACTACACATATTTAATGTGATTAATTCATACAAGGAGGATCACGAGAGATCATAGTTAATTTTGAGGGAAAATGTCTATGGCATTGTACTTACATATTTAAAATACACAAGTATCTGTGTATTGGCATTTTATTTGGGAATAATATAGAATTATTGTCGGTTTAAACACTTTCACCTGTCTCAAATCTATCAAGCAGGGTTGCTCGCAAAACAAAATCTGTAGATTTATCAAACTACTAGATTGTGCAAATGAATATGTGCGAAGTCTCGAAATGTCGAACTGCCTCAGTTGCCTAATGGTAACAGTTCTAAAAAGCTAAGTATATTGTGTTGATTCAGGAATTTGATTGGCTAGTTTGATGTCTATTGCTATAATAGTCATCAACGCTACACATTGTGAGGACACGGCCCCAGCTTCCTTTAGTAATATGAGATAGAATACAGAAAGTTAAAATATTAAGCAACATTTTAAGAACCATTACCTAACACATTCAAATAATATTCTTTCCTATCGCTGCTTTCGGAACGTTTTTAAGCTAATTTATTCGTAAAATACTATTTTTCACGTATTTAGAGTGTGATGATGCGTGAACTTAGGAAATAATGTGGACATGGTACAAAATTAAAGCGGGTGGCACAGTGATAGCCAAAATTATGTACCCTGAAATTTTCTTATGACTTAATGACTCGCATTGCATTTTAGGTCGACGCGCGTTGGACTTTGTAGCATTTCACACTACAGTGGAGACTCGATTGATCGGACTAATCGTAAAATATTCGGATAAACGAAAATCCGGAAAATTAAATGTGTGAAGAAAAGCAATTTTTCTATATATCAATTATTAGTAACAAGATTTTGATCGCGTGTTCGCCCGTGATAAAGACCATTCCCGGAATAAAAGTAATTTATGGTACCCTAAGGTACAGGTAGGTAGGTAACATAGCTTACTATTAAAAAAGAAGTGGTTCATAATTTTTTGAATTTGCAAAGTTTCATAAATACTTGTTAATTCCGATAATAGCGAGTCTATATAACAACTCCGGATAATCTAGTCTCTAGTGTAATGTTAGGTTTAATTCATGGATACTGCCGACATTACAACAATTGATGCTTTTAGTGTAAATTTGTTGCATTACATTTTATGAAATCGTGTTACACTGTCCAACTGTAGACACAGTTAGTTTCAACTAAACCTAAAGTTCAATACTGAATACAATAGGTTGGATTTTATTATAGAAAACACATGCACACAGCACAGAAATAATATAAGCAGAGCGAAGTAAAAAACATTTTTGTCTTGCATAGGCTACATTTGACCCTCGCTGCAGAATAAACGTAATAAATTCTATTTCAAAACGCCAATTTTGTTCATCAAACTTAGATCTATTGTAGAACATTATACGTGTCGATGGTTTACCCACATGGCGAAAAACACGTCGTGAAGTGGTCAATACTCCATAGCGTATTATATTGAGGTTATAGATTATAATTTATATTATGACTTAAGAGTGTGCTGTATATTGCCATACAAGATATGGCTGTTTTTGCCATTTTTTATATTTAAGTTACAACATCTAACCGTCGAAAACTACCCAACATGGTACCACAAATACACATCGAAGTCGCATCCCTTCATATAGTTGAGCCTTGGGCGACAACTTGAATTAACGGAAAACTATTAAAAACGGCATTAGTTTACGTTGAATTTGGAATATACAATGCTGTAGAAGTGTTATGATAAGATTGTTAAAAAATAGATAATAATGTATTATGTCATTACTTTATAGGTAGCAATGTAGGCACCTATCTAGAGGCAAAATTATTTTTATTTATCTTAGACACGTTTTTATTTTTTTTAAATACTATCTAGCTCGCGGCTTTACTCGCGTGAAAGTTTCCAGAGATAAAATCAAGCTATGTCGTTTTTTTTTTGACCTACCTGATGGTAAGTGAAGTGGGGTCCGATAAAATGCCGACTGACGAGTGATTTTTGCCCCTGGACAGTTGATCCAATTATGCTGAGCTGATGTCCCTCCCAGGGTGTTAAACTGCCTCTATACCAAATTTCATCGAAAACCGTTCGGTAGTTTTTGAGTTTATATCGTTTAAATAGGACGATGGATAAATATCACCTGAATCACATTTCATCAGGTTTTATATTCCACTAATAATGTAAATATGATATTTTCTAAAGTTGTGTCTATGTTAACGGTATTTGGTAATTCTTCCAGTGTGATTTAGAATTATCTATTGCGAATAGTCAATATGATAGAGTCTGCAACTTAGAATACCTAAAATTTTCTAACAAAAATAAAAAACCTCTATTACTGGCTATTCTCAATGGATTTTTAATACAATTACATACAATCGTTTGCACGAAACTGCTCTATTGATATTATATAGTTAGATAAATACAAACTAAGCACATTATTATCTATATACATATGGGTAATAATTTATTTTTAGTATGTAATGATTGTTTTATATAAAAAAAAAATGATTTTAAATTTCCAAATCAAAGTGCAGCTATTAAATCGTTTAGTGAAAACAAAGAAATTTAATTATGTTTATCAACTGGATCATTTGTAATATTTCCATGTTCAGCAAAATTTTTCATGTGAAAACTATGCCTATGGTCCTAGTACCTTCATAATTATGAGTACTAATTGGGTACGACTGAGGAAATTTATTGTGTGCAGTTTCGCAATATATCATGGCTCATGTAACTAATTTATTTATTTTATAGACCAATTTTTTTTTTATTTATTAACCAACCAGGCCCGATCATTTTAAATTGATTGAAAAATATTTTAGCATAATAAATGGTTGCTGCCCGCTACCACCGCTTCTACCGTAGCCACATTATAAAATGTAAAATATTTAGCCTTTTCATTTATGACTGATGTATATTTTTAAGAAAACACAATATTTTTAAGTTTGTACCATATAGTGTTGCGCTTAGATGTAATTTTTTGGCTGTGCTGGCGGTGGACGTCGGCCGTTTGAAAATATCGCACGTACACTGTCAGCACGGCTTCGTTAGCTTTACTTATAAACAAATGTAAATGTAATTTAAGATTGTCCAGATAGATGATTCTATGTCAGGCTAAATATATGATTGAGTTTTATTTACATATAATTTTATTTATTGAACCACGAATATCAATCGCCGAAAATTAAAGTGATTTGGCTCTTTTGTCAAAAGTTTGGTACAAATATTGTGTTCTAATTAACATTGATAGTTCCTTCGATGTTACAATGCATAGTATGCTAAAGCATTTTTTTGCAATAATTGATACTTTTTTTAAATAAATGATTATATATTATGATGTAATTGATTTATAATGATAATGACGCGCCAATAATAAATCAACTGATAATTTTGATGGTTATTGATTGGCTTTAAAATATGTCAACAGAAGTAAATTTTTATTTTATGATGTTCACAACTTTAAAAAATAATGATTGAAGAAATGAATAAATTTATAAGTAGTTGTGTTATTTGCTGCAAAAACAGTGTCTTTAGTCTTATAATATTTTTTTTTTTTTATTTAAATCGATTTAAATCATTTTGCATATAACTGAATTTTTACTAAACAATAATAATTAAATAGTCGAAGTTGACATGCACACTTCAAAGTGTCATTCATTTAAAATTATAATTACTCATAATTTGTATAAATATTGAGATAATTAATTGTACATGCTAGAAAAACACGAGAAACACCTACTACATATTATTATTGAATACAAAAGAAATATTTGTTGTTAAAGCTTTATCAAAAATATAAAGACACCATGTGGTTGTTATTAGCGTATTCATACTTCCTGGTGTTTTAGTAGTCTTGGTCGATATAATAATGACAGAAAAAATAATATGGCAAAACCATCAAGATTCATAGAAACGGATTAAATTTCATGTATTGAGAAATAAAAATCGGACTAAATTCGTCCAAATATTGGTCAGATTTTTGTTAACGAATATAAAAGTCCAACTTTCATTTTGGTATAATAAAAATCAAAATGTATGTACATGGAAAGTTGAAACATTTATTAAAATAATATTGTATATATTATTTATAGGTTTGATGTTTTACCGACAGACTTTTGAATATGAGATATCTTTTAATATTAAGATACTTTTGTTTCTTTTACACAGTGAATAAAAAAAAACTAGTTTGGTCGGAGTAGCTGCCATAAAGACTGCTATCCAGTGCACGATTCGAACTTTTAATTTGAACAATATTCTGCAGTATTGGATTATGTTTGAAATAAAATAAACGAAGAAAGTTGTTTAGTGGTTATCAATTTAAAAAACTAGTACAGATTCATGTCTGCCCCGACACTCGCCATTACAATCTTAAAGCATTCCAAATAAATCTTGAGCCGATATGATTTTCGGCTGACAAAAACTTGAACACAGAAGTAGAATACTTTTTTATTTGTTTGTATATCTTTTTTTAAAAAAAAGCTTCAATACTGTTTAACTACTATGTTAATTAAAATTTAAAAGCGACGACCTTAGAGCGATCGTATGTATCTATCTAGTTACATTTAAGATTTCGTACCTATTTTAAATGGAACTCTTATAGGATCACTTTGTTTTGTCTCTGCCTGCCAAGAGCCTTTTCTCGAGAACGCGTCGGCGTATAAAGTTGATATCAAATGCTCGGATCTACAGTCACTTTTAGCTGTGGAAAAAAAACAAATTAAAGTTTAGGCAATCAAAAGATATGACCACTTATGTCGCATATTTTTCGATTTCACAGGGGAATCAAAACCTATAGAGTATTTTTGTGTTGACATTGAATTATGGAATTTGGCAAAAAGCAATGTCTAACAGCACATGAAATTTTTTTATCCGTAAATACTCATGTAGATATATACTTTAATAACGAAAAGCGAATTTACGATTACAAATTTATTATTTGCGGTTCGTGCAATAATTCCATCAGTATATTATACCGATCTATTGTTATTTTTTTTTATATATATAATATTAACTATAGAAAATAATATACACAATTTTACCTATTTATTGAAATGAGCCGCTTGTGAAAAGCTAGATAAATGAAAAATACATCACTTGTAAAAACTTTTGTTTGTCAATCAATTGATCATAATATTAACATTAAGCCACGCGTTATACTTACTATAACATGCGTCTTTGATTTTTTTTCGATTAGAGAGCTGTCCTCATCTATTTAGGTTTCCCTATATGACTTGATACGTTGTATGTAATGACAATACCTGTTTTGGTCTCCCTGTATAAATACCGACATAATATTAAGTAAGGTGTATATATTTACTTATAGTAATGTAAAAATGTATGGTCGTCAGTCTTTGTTAAATCTAGAATAATATACAGATAAGTATTTAAATGATGTTTTAAATTGAATTATTTCAATAAAAATGATGATGACACGTTTATGTTTTATTTTCTTTTTGTATTCCGTAAGTTATCACATTTAGTATATTTCGTGTGGAAGATACTAATTACTAATAATGGTAAATGATAGCTTCTGTTTACAATTGCTGATAAATGACAGTCGATAGTGATAGTGTATGTTATATTTTAAGATATTTAGTCATAGGAAATGGACGACAAACGTATAGGATGAGAATCGAGTGGTCGACCCTATCTTAATGTGGGTTGCAGACCGAAAACTGCCCCAAGTCAGCTTAGCTCGTAAAACTCAGCTATTTCTTTATACATGTGTTCAGATCGTAAGCCATGTAAATTAACCCATGTTCTATGTATAATTTTCTTTCCTATGCGAGCCAAACTAAATGAGCTTAGCTTTCTCCCACATGAGATTATTTTACTACTGCACGACACCATAACAAGTCATTTGGTCTACTGTCTTTCATTAATAGATCACAGAAAGTTATCACAATAAGAATCCAGACAGTAAATATTTACAACGGCTGAAAGTTCGTTCTGTGAGTGATTATCTTTTTCAACCAAACCTACTCTTTAATTTAATTTATAAATTTAGCAAAATAATGGCACAGAAGATTTTTGCAGGCTTGTTTGAACGTCCTAACGAAGCAGGAAGCATCTCCATGTGTGGAAAAGGAGGAAGTAAAGGTCGAGGTGGAGAGGTTCATAGACCTGGCGCGGCAGATGGAGGCGTTCTTTTTGCAAAAGAGGTAAGAACTGAAATGCTTTGAAGGTAATAGCCCCCTTCACGTGTTTCTAAGGATAAGAATGCCTTATTTGTTTGCTCTGACGGTCAGTGGTATCTATATTGTTTGCTCTGTACTGACTAATGATTTCATAAATGAACAATATTAATTTTTCTTTGTTTAAATATTACGCTTCATAAAAAAAGAATAATTTGAAAACAATTTATCAACTAATAAGCATCCGTAGTTTATACCCAATATATTTAAACAAGTACGTCCCCTTAACAAAGCCGAATATGAAGCGTTGATTAGAAAGTAGAGATATAAGGGTTTTGGTAATTGTAGGTTCCTTTTGTCTGCGATGAAGCCGGAACTGTTAGTTAAAGAAGACAATAACGAGTTAAAATGCGAGCTCCAGAGGAAAGACGAGTTGTTGAAGCGGCATTACGACAAGATATCACAGTGGCAAGGCCTGCTCGCTGATCTGCAGGTGAGCAATCCACAAGCTATACGTTCTTAATTTTTTACTACCTATATTTGTATATGATTGTTTTTAACATAGCTAGGTTTTTCCTATATTAATACGTGTCTTGGACCCACCCCCTCTCTTCCTGGTAGGACGCTGATGATATTGTAGTGCACAAATATGGAATAGTTGGGAGAACAGTTGGGAGGGAATTTGGGGGGCAGGGAGGGGAATGGGATCCTTTTTTACGGTGGGCGGAAGAGATGAGGAAGAAAAATGTTCGTAAGCCCTTATAGGCCTCAATGTGACATTACTACCAAGAGGTTATACCTAGAACTGAGAGCGTTACCTGAACTGCGTGCCTAGGGCCGCGGCAAATGTCCCTCGGTGCAAAGATGTGCATTCAATGTGGAGACCGAGCGAACAAGAATTGCCCCGGGGGACAAAGCTATCTATCAACTACCAATATTATCGTAACAACAGTAGGTAGTGTAGCGATAAGATTTCGATTTCCATGATTAGTTTAATATTCACAGGGCCACACCGTCTACAACAAATGCCAGCAACAAACCTCGCAGCCGGCGCTGCAGCAAGCGGCTTCACCACGGCAGCAGCCTTGCAGCGTGCAGCAGAGTGTTCAGGTACAACTTCGAAATTTGTTGCCTTCGTCTTGCATCTATTAGCCAATGTAACAATTCGTAATATGGTGTCCTATGATTGATTTTGTACATCATCTGTCTCTGTAATTGCAAAAAGCACGAT
The DNA here is from genome assembly GCF_014839805.1 of Manduca sexta. Lineage (NCBI taxonomy): Eukaryota > Metazoa > Arthropoda > Insecta > Lepidoptera > Sphingidae > Manduca > Manduca sexta. Next base: position 3,896,898 of record NC_051140.1, read on the forward strand.
AAAGAAGAAGCTATTAAAAAGCTGAATCAAAATTGGTCAAGAAATAAGGTATCAGTGCATATTTAAAATTTATATTATTTTGTATTTCAAAGTGCAGGAGTGGGCGCGTCGAAAGGCTTTCGCTCCGTCTCTTTCTTTCGCACGCATCTTTATACTTGACGTCACGTGCGCCTCTTTTGTCGTTTTTCGAAACTTACCCCTTTTTTCGAAATTCAAACGTGTTTAATATGTTGTTTTTTTACCGGATATCAATCTTTTTGATTCATATGATGTGAATATTTATTCGATAAAAATAAAAAACAAATGTGTCAAATATTATTCAATTATTCAAGTGTATTCGTTTGAAACAACTTAATTTGTTTTAAGGCACCTACCCACTAAGTACAAAAGTATATTTTAAATACGTATTTATGTTTAACTATGCCTTCTTTAGCTGAATATTATATATATTTTTAAATACTTATTCAGTTTGATAAGTAGCTACGCATTTACATCCCAGGCCCAACAGATGGTGGCAGCGCAGCAGGCTGTGGCGTTGCAGCAACAGGCAGCGTTGCAGCAACAGCAGGTACCGCGGCCCCCGCACCCGCCTGCCTACCCCGCTAACGTGCAACGACGATAGTTGTATTGTAGTTTACACAAAAAAAACATGGATATGTAATCGTTCAGGCAAGAACGAAATGGTAGGATACGAACAACATCATTCATCAAACGTTATGTTGGATGGTGCGTTACGTGTTACGCGTCTCTGCGTGTAGAAGAGGGAATCTATCGATAAGCATTATTTTTCACGTCACCGAACGTTTCAGAGGTTATGTAATTATTTTTTAGAAAGTGAATTGGCGGCATCGGTAATGAATATTGATACTGAATAGTGCGAATCGCTTGTTATGTCAATCGAGTAGGTATAAATTATGTAAGGACCTAAATTAACAAAAAGGCTGCGATACGATAAAATAATATAATTAAAAGTACGAAAATATTTTTGTGAATTAAAATTAGGGCACAAAAGAGTAAACAAATAAATATTTTAATATCTATTTATATTTCAAAGAAATTGTAGAAAATTAGAGAATAATGAGTATAATACACACATAATGTATTTAAGCAGAGAGAACATACGATGTACTGTTAAGTTTTAAACCTTTTAAAGAATATTTCTGATATAACTTAATAGATATTCCTCAGTATATTTTTATACAGAGTACCTCATCAACCGGGACGGTATATTTTTTAATTTGTATAAATCGAAATGTTTTCATACAGTTTTGTTTACCATTCTGAACTTTTGCTTTCTTACGAATGCAAATTCACAAATGGACCATTTTTAGGATGGCAAAGTTTTTATATATTTAACTATTTTTAGAAAGACGTAGGCAGCGAATGTTTCACAGCGAATTTTGAAGTTTATAAAAGGCACTTTTAAAATAAAGAGGTGTGTCTCTTGTTGCGAGCATTATGTGCGAGGTTATAATCTAAAGTACAATAATATATTTTTATTGTGCTGCAATTCAATACCATGTGTGTACTTCGATGATTCAAAGAATATCGAACGATAACTAAAGAATTTAGTAGACAATAATAATATATTATATGAGGCGCAACATGCTTCGCAACTTTATACGGCATGTCTGGCAAGTAATGTGGCGCGTCTTCTGGCAACTTGTCAGTTATCGTTTTACCGTACATAATTGCCAAACGTGTTGCGCGTCACGAGTGCGCGCCGTTGTTGCCGTTGCCTGGTGGACACGAAGTTTAGATTCAGTTTATTTTCGTATTATAGAATTTGTGGTATGGCTTAATAATTTTCTCATTTATTTAGAAATATAATTTGTATTGAAATTATTTTATTTTGCGTTTTATTTTTTAACACAGCTTTTTATTCCCGAACACTTTTGCCCTAGGTAAGTAAATACTACGAAAAAACAAAACACGGCGATAACCCATTTGTCCATTCATAGCTATAATAATTTGCACCAATTAATAAAAAAATACATATTGCATTTTAAATTAGGGATAATATGAGGTATTAAAACAAAAACTTTAAAAATAAGTAGGGAAAGATGCTCTTAGTGAATCATTTTTATACACGGCCATTTTGGATAAAATTTCTTTAATATTAGTTCAAATTTTATATAAAATGTGACAAGGCATTCATAATCTTTAAAATATCAGATATAAGTATATGACCAATTTAAAACGTTCATAGTTTTTTATATTCTGTAACACACATTCCATCAGCACTAACTATTTATCAAAGTATGAAATCTGCATCTGAACTGCGTCGATAGCCTAGTTGGTTGTGGAACGGTCTGCCGAGACGAATGTCCGCAGGTTCAAATCCCGAGGGCACACACCTCTGATTTTTCAAAAAAATTATGTGTGTATTCTTTGTGAATTATCGCTTGCTTTAACGGTGAAGGAAAACATCGTGAGGAAATCTGCATACCTGAGAAGTTCTCTATAGGAATTTCGAGGGTGTGTGAAGTGTACCAATCCGCACTAGTCCACTACGCTGGCCTGGTGTGGATTTCTAAACTTTATATTCCCTCAAAACTGTTTTTAGAGAACTTGTCAGATATGCAGGATTCCGCACGGTGTTGTCCTTCAACGTTAAAACAAAACGATAAATCGTAAAGAATACTCACATAAGTTGACATAAGTCAAAGGTTTCGAACATGCGGTTATACCTTATAATAGGTGTTTAGTTATACTTAATAAAATATTTACTTGTCCATGTAATCTACTGAAAAATATCTTCCCCTAAACTAATTTCTCACTTGCACTTATCCCCCAACATTGATCTTTTGGCGCCGCGTAGGTTCAGCAGTGCTGATAATCGTTAGATATTCGTTAATATTGTACTTATGATTTTGTTTTTTTTTTTTTTGAAAAATTTGGCTATTACTTATCAATTTATATATGCACTTAATTGTAGAGATCATAATTCGATATTTCAATGTGAATTGCTGAATCTCATATTTATATGACACAAGGACTTAAAACAGTAGGTATTTAGGAATTCCAACACATTTTATACTCGTCAGGTAAACCTAGTAGAATAAGTTATCAGTGGCATGATAGTATTCTTCGCCGTATCCTCGAGCGAATATCGATGGTATGTATCCACAATCTCCAGGTATTTGGTGCATGCAACTACTTTTACTATTAAATAGCAACACCACCCAGAACTACAAATATTATAACAATGCATATAAAACTATGCTACGGTCATTATATAGATAAGCCGAATATTTGAATTTGTACTGACAACAATGTTCTTGAAACTGTAATACCACAGTGATTAATTTTGCTTCAAAGCAAATAATGCAAGGCGATAGTACTTGTCTATTTATCTCCCAGTACAGTACGGCAACTTTGTCTTTGTCTGATTGAAGTTAATCACAACACTCGCTCTGTGCGATTGTCGTCACCTGCTAGTGCGATCACCGATCGCATACTTGCCATTACCTACCTACCAAATTCAAAAGGATTAGAATAATCCCTCGCCCTCAAAATAGAAGCGATCCGAAGTCTGTTACTTTTGGAATCAAAATTAGGATTTCGTTTTGACAAACATAAAAACGCCACGGTGTTCAAAACACGGAGAAAACTGGTAAGACATATTTGTGGGAGTGCTATTATCCACAAATTTATTTGATGCCGTAGAAAATATAAGTAAAATCGATTAATTTTGTTCGTTCATACCACGTTGTTTTATTCACGTCAATTACAATTTGTGTAGCATGGATTGAAAAGCATAGTACCTAATACATATTTTTTACTATTAACCGTTAAACAAAGTCTGCGAACGATTTATCTAATTGACCTTTATCGGGTGCTTTTCCTACAAATTAAATTTCCTAAGAAAATGTGGGTAATGTTATTGTACAGATGCAGAATAGTTTGGCGCAAGGAATGTTTATGGCAGGCGGACGTGGCGCGTATGCAGGACCCTCACTCCAGGGACCTCTCGCTTACCTCGAGAAGACTGCTACTAATATAGGTAACTCTGTCATGTATGTTCCCGTAGACAATCTGACCCCTCATGGGGTACTAAAATAAGAAGGATGCTCTAAACTTTACAATTTATTTATTTCCTACATATTGAGAATGATTATTCCAGACATGGTGGGACTAGGAGACGGGAGGAGGTGACGCGGCCGCGGGAGGGGCAGGGGCCGTGGCCGAGGCAGAGGCCGAGGTAAATTTTACAGTCCAGTTGCCAGTGTTTTGGAGTTCAAGTTCTCTTCAAAATTTTGCATTAATGTCTACCAGGTCACTTTTAAATTCTTAAAATTGACTAATATGGATGCATGTTTACAGGTCGTGGTGCATCCCCTGAATATGGCGGCAGCATGACTCCGCCATAGCGCGACCCCCTCCCGGCGTGGCCGGATCTCAGCGTATACCACACACCGTCGTGAACTGACCCGAATTATCACTTGTTTTAACCGCATGACGTGCTATCTAGTATTTTATTTTGTCTTCATACCCATTTATATTGACGTCGCTTTGGTAACTTCACATAATAATTGCTATACGATCAATGATCCTCAAGGCTCTTTATGATACAATGGAGATACTATCGAAGCATTCTTCGGAACGCAAAATCTAACATATTCAGTACAAGACTTGCAAAATTTTAAGGTAATTTGCTAAAAAAAATCTATGTTGCAGGGATATGGACATAGATATACACCCTAAAGTTTAAATACATCCCACTGTAACAGAAATTTCGAGAGTACGTACATATGTAGGTAACATATGTACCTAATATTTTCATCGAAGCTTATATTTATGAAGCTATTTTTTTTATATTTGCTACTGAAATTGGTTATTGAAAAACTTCGTGTTTTAACTTCCTACTTCACGAATATTAAGTACTTAGGTACTTACCTATTCATATTCGGTCTTCAATAAACAGATACGTACTAACTTTTTATTATGAATTGGTCAGATCTGCATCTGAACGCTCTTTGAAGTTAAGAAATTTCTTAGTTCAATGTTAACTAGTTTTATTAAGTTTGACAACTTACGTACATACTTATATAAATTAAGTAGGTACATATTAATTTTACATTAATTTGGGCCATGAATCATAAATCATGATATTATTGAGTGACACGCTTTCAAGACCAGCTTTGTTTTTATGCATGCTATAGGAACAAGTGACGATTTGGTTAAACGTGTGGAACCCATCACAGCACCACAAACATACTGTATTTTACATGTAACACTACCACTCAATACGGGGCTGCCAGACAACCGAACAAATTATTCTTCAGCGCTAGGAATTTCAAGAAAACTATATTGAACAAAATATTTTTTTAAATATATCAGCTATAGCACAACCTTTGCCGTGCCTTTTGCAACACTGATCGGTCCTTTAACAGTAATAAAATGACTGATAACATTAGGAACTAATCAAATTTGCTTTCGGTTTTAGGAGCTATTTAAAACATGTCATAGTTGATTTATTGGCAGTCCCGATTAGAGATATTTCATATAATCTATTTACCAAAATTGCAATTTTTGTTTTAATTAACATTGTAAAATGCTTTTCATGCAACAAAAAATCAAGAAAAAGTACTTAATTTTACAAATATATTTTTTTTGCTCTATTTGCTTTGTTGGTGATTCTTAGAAGTGAATAGGTGAAGGAAAGTCTTATGTTTTTCTGGTGACGTAGACCTTGTCGCCTAGATTGTTTAGATATTAGATAAATATTTTTTTATTTGTAATATCTCTTTATCCAACCTTTCTGAGGAACCCAGGTCATTGAATTGAAAAATTATAACCGACAATACTACCCAGTAGGATTCCAAAAGTTAGACAATAGGGGACCGGCCTATGCTTGATTTTGTACATTATTCTATGTGTAATGGCTTTAAATACGAAAAGAAGCACTTCTGCGAAAACAGCATAAAAATTGGTTAAAAAATGAGCGAGTAATTCATATTTAATATATAATTTCGTCATATTAAATTTTAAAGGCCGAAATATCCATGATTATTAATTATTTTTACGTTTTTCTTTCAACTGCGAGAACTAATCACTAACTAGACGTGAATTTAAATTCTTTGCTTGCCAATACTTGTTTAGTTACCCAGATTAAAGCCGAAACAAAATGTATGAAAATGGACCTTGAGCTACCACCTTAAAATATTGTAATGTGCAGAAGTGGGCGCGATGTGGGGATATCGCTTCATCTCTTTCTTTCGCACGCGTCGTAATTCCCGATGACGTCACATGTGGATATTTTGTCTCTTTTCTATTTCTTGTTAATTACCCCTTCCACCGAAATTCAAATGCTTATAACTTCTTGATTTTTCACTGGATTTTAATAATTTCTTTGGTGTTATAATTTATATTACGTAAATATTTGATAATTGTTAAGAACAAAAATGAGTCCGGTACCCTATTATTGTTCTTAATGCAATACATTAGTAAAATATACCTATATAGAGAAACTTAACTCGTGTGAGAAGATTTTCAAAAATATATGTGAAATCATTATTAATTATGTATTGGGCCATGCTTAAATCTAAAATACTTAAGAAATAAATAAGTGGCAGATCTCTACTACATACTTTTGCCAATATAGTAAAATATAAATTAATATTAATAAAATATTTTAGAACCGGGAAAAAATATTATTTATTTACCATTTTCTTAAAACAAACTCATAAATTGTAGGTAAATAGATACACAACAATCGGATCCCTCCCTTAGGTTATTTGGAAGAAGGCGCGCTTAGGAAAATATCGGAACAAATTAAAAATTTCCGATGAACTATATCCGTTGATACTTATAAACAGAATTATTATTATTTTTTGTCAAAAGTAAATAAATAATTACACCAAGTATTGTCCTAGTACTGCCTTTTTGTTACCACGGCTATGAGATTTAGGGATTATTCAAAGTTTGCACGCGCCCGATGATATTGTAAAATTTTAATACCAAATACGCTCAAGGGGCGTAGTTCAAATGCTCATTCAAAATTAACTTGAAATCAGTTCTCAAATATTATTGCAGAGAGACAGGAATCAATGTAAACACAGTTTGTAAGTACAGTTGTTCGTTGCATACGCACTGACATTCGATACCCGATCAAAAGCGTGTTCAGCAACGGCATCACTGCAAAACGTTGCCATGGTCAAACTCCCAAAAATGTGAATAAGTATACTAAATCTTCGGCTATACAAAAGAATCGTTTATTTTTAATTTTTCACAAACATTCATGTTTGTAACAATTGTATTGATATAAATAGTTTGTAATTCAAATAAAATTAAATATCTATAAAAAATGCTTTGGTCTTATTATCTCAGCTTGCTTCCATAAAATAATCTACGATTGACGTTGAGGTCTTTATTTACAAAGTAAAAAGATACTACAGGAAGACTTATGCTGGTTGTTTATGGCCACAAGACGCTCTCTATCCACGGTACGTAGTGTGATACCCTGGTGTAGAGGCCCGGCTGACCCTCGAACCCGCACGCATAGCCAGAGGAAGTGATACCTACGATAACGTACATGCATCTTATTTTGTCATGGACAATTTGTAGTGGGCCACCGCTATCTCCCTGGAACACAAGACGGTCATTACTTCAGCCATAACATTCGGAACAAAAAAGTAAGTAAATTATTTGTACTTCACAAGCAATGAGATCTCATATCTTCTTACTTACTTGACACGTATCTTTAGCTTCTATTCTATCCCCATAGCAAGTTTGAGTAGCCGCGTCGTAACCGTTTCTCATGTTTCTGCTAGGAGGGAAATTCTCTTCGCATTCGGTAAGGGTAAATTTCGTCAGGTTAACCTAGAAATTGTAAAGTTTCTTACACTATATCTGGGTTCAGCATGATAACTATAAGTACGATTAAGTGTAGCACAATTTACAAATTTTAAATCGTTGTATTTTATAGCAGAAGATACAGTACGATCCTGATATCATGATCGGCTTTAAATTATGAAAAACATCCGCTTTCGATAGGTATGACCTTGTCACCATTCGTGACTCACTTCTTCAGAACGCTACCAAATACCGTGGTTGTGGTGCATCTATCAAAAAGATATTGTAAGGGAGCGAGTTATCGATAGGAAATGACTTTATCTGAAAATTTACAATTTAAAAAATTTGTAACCTTTGTTCAACTCTTAAATTAATGTGGTTATCGTTTCATACTTTCCCTTACCTTCTGTAGAGCATTTGAGGTGGATCCTTCATAGGCGGTGAGGCCCCAACCAGTCGCCATGGCTACATCATCTTTCATGTGGTCGCTAACTGGCAGACACGCGGGCACTGTGTACTCATCTAAATGTACTCTGAAAACATTTTATACATTTTACGTAAATTAAATTTGTCAGCAAATATGTACCAAAGTTTCATTCAAATGTTACCAGTCTTTGAACTGGTTCTCGACGTTAATAAGCGATCACTATCATTAGGTAATCTACCTTTTTGTTTGTTCCTCTTCCAATATAGAATTTGCTACGTACTTGAAATAAAAAGCGTTATTTTTTAGAGAATTATATTATGAAGATGGATGCATGCAGATAAAATAATTAATTGATATCGCTCACCTTCTGTCTAGCTCCAGAAGAGCAATATCGTTGTATTTGTTTGGCGACTGGTAGCCCGGGTGCTTGATTATCGTCTTGATTCCATATTTATTAGGTGAATTGTCGGCAATTTCGCTTCTGTTTAACAAGTTTAAATATGCGAACGTCACTACACCACTGAAATTTTATATTAATATGTGATTACTGATATGCGGTAGAAGCCATAATAAAGAAAGAATTTGATCTCATTTTCCTGGGCTTGTTTTACAACATCTGATTAAATGCTATTCGTCATATAAATGTACAAGCTTATGCCCGCGACTCCGCCCACATGATAAAGTTTTTCCGGGCTAAACTTTTCTGTTATAGAAGTCACGTTATATATTTTCCCGGAATAGAAAGGCAATGTTCTGTCTAGGGTCTCAAACTATCCCCATATCAAATTTCATCCAAATCCGTTGGATAGTTTTTGAGTTTAACGCGTTAGACAGGCATACTTTGTGTCATAAGATATTTCTTAGTTTTTAAGAGAAACAATTCCGTCATACATATTTCTTTTGTAACTAACCGTTTACTCAGTGCGCGCAACGGAAGCTCTTAAGAGAAATAAATTTTCCTAGTTTTTGCAACATTTTTTATTGATGCTCCGCTCCTATTGGTTATAGCGTAATCATATATAGCCTATAGCCATCCTTGATAAATGAGCTATCCAACACTAAAATATTTTTTCAATTCGAACCCGTAGTTCGGATCCTGAGATTAGTGCGTTCAAACAAACAAATAGACAAACAAACTCTTCAGCTTTATAAAAAACCTTTGGTACTTACTAAATCCTGTCAGCTATGCAGTGGCCAGCGGTCAGTATGAACTTGTCACTGATCAAGGAGCCGCCGCAGAGCCAATGTATGTTCTCTCCACTACCCTTCCCATAACCTAACAGCGCCTGTGAACACATAGTGTATTGAGTGGCGGTGCGACTCTACTCCGAATCTTGGTTTCGAATACAGGGTCTGGCAAAGCGGTATTAGGCGTTTCTTCGCAGTACCAACCCGGAGTATGCAACTTGTGCCCAATATATCTTCTCGCATAAACACCCTCCCAGTTAGTAAAGGGAGCCCATACCCAGCAATGGGACAGTAATATACAAGGCGGATAATATTATTTTTATACATACCATATGAGAAAACTCATTCTTCGCAGCGTCTTTCCCTCCCACAATGAGGCCATCTGCGATCCGGTAACACTTGGTGCGCCTCTCCCATTTCGTGACTGAGCTGAGATCCTGGCTCATCTCGCAAGGATATACCAACTTCTCTTGGTACTCCAAGCACTCTAGAAATGCTAGTCAGTTAATTTTTTTAATACACCTATACTTTAGAGTATAGTCTCCAACCATACATAGCGGGTATAATTTACTAGATGTTATTCGAGTTACACAATCAGTGTTTTGCAAATTCACTAGATTTGGTTTCTAATATCCCAAGTAGTTTGGTGGAATATATAATGAGGCAGCAAATGTTTTATGTTCATAAATACTCACTGTCCCAGGCCTTCTGGCCAGTCCTCGGCGCCGTCAGTTCAGGAGGTACTGGCTTGCACGTCTTCTCTTCTATATTCTCATGATAGTAATCGTAATCATCGATCGTGGTGGGTTCCTGAAAGCTGAAAGTTAATGATTTCTGTACATATTCAACAATCTTAGTACATAACAGTTTGCTTCGGTGACGTAGTTTTATTACGGTACGATTGCCGTGCTGAGATCTCGGGTTCGATTCCCAAGTGGGGCAAAGTGATTTTGGGTTTCTCTATTTAGTATAAGCCCAAAGTCTAGACTTTTTACCTGATATGGCGATAGAGGAGACGACCCCCAATCACAGCGTGGGAGACGGAATACACACAGCGGAAACTAGGTGCATCAATTGCACCTCTGCCTACCGCTTTGGAGATAAAAGGTATGAGTGTGTAGCAGTATAAGTTGATGGTTGCTAAATATCACTAGTGTAGATACTATCGTATCACGAACATGTCGCAGGGATCAAGTGAATCAAATATATCTGCTTATCTACCCGTGAAGTTTACCACCAATTAAAAGATCCGTTTCAAACTTACGCGTGAAAGTGTTTTGAAGAAATGTAGATCATGCGACATATTTCAGTAATTTCCTCAACTCAGAAACCCGAACAATAGGTACTAAAATAATTGTAGATGTGTTGACAAAATAAAAAATTGAGGTTAGGGATGTGTTTACCGCTTGGACCTTCGGGATCTTTTCGTATTTTGCCTCAAAAACTGGTTTACTACTTAGTATTGATAAAAGTTTGAATAATAAGAACTTCTTTATTTGCTAATACACAAAGCGTCCCACTTACCTTTTAGGGCTGAAGGTAGTCGCGGTCGAAGTTCGTACATTGTCAAAACAACACACTATAGGCTCCATTTGTTCGAACCTACATATCTAAAAATAGATAAAGAGAATATTTAGGTCATCGCCGAAGCTTGTGACACTAATTATTGGATATTTAATTGACATCAGGCAGACAATCGGCAGTGACAACTAAGCTTTTTGCACCATTCTGCACCGTGCTTGAAGAAGTGTGTGCGCAGTCAAAATGTGTTGCGCTAACACAATTAGATTGATACAAGGGCAAATAGAAGAAAAATAATAAATAACCTTTGGCATTTTGTGACTTTTATGAATTCCAGCGACCGCTGATGGACAATTCACGATGTTAACACATGTGCCAAACACGCCATCTTTAATACACACTAGAAAATATTAAACACATAAGTATATTCTTTTGTAACAGACTTAAGGTACCATCATGAGCTTTTCAAATTTTAAGAGGCAGCAATTTCAATTAGTTATTTTACTAGTTTATTCAGAAAAATTAACCCGCTTATTCATAGACGTTATTTATCTAAGGACGGAGCATTGCTGGGATAACAAGTCTGTTTTTCAGTGCTGACGGCATGGCAGCCTTCGGCGTGCGTAAACATAGAGCCGTTGTGATTGGCTAATATTGAGATACCACTTGCATCTAGTTGGCTGTCATATAAACAAAGCTGAACAAAAAGCAAGCTATCAAATAGACAAAGCTGAGAAACAGACTTGTTATCACAGCAATGCTCCGTCCTTAGATAAATAACGTCTATGAATAAGGGGTTAAGAGTTTAGTAGGATAATGGACAAACATAGAAGATTGAAGAAGTTTCATACATAGGAACAAATCTCGACACTGTATAAACTTGCGTGGAAATGTAGTTTTCACAGTGTCTCCGTGTACGTGATAATTACCGTAAATGCACCGTAACCTGTCATGCCCTACCATAAAGCCGATGGTCCTGCGCCTGATCTCTCTCCGGTCATGTCGGAATGCCGTCTTCCCGGACTATGAGATTGAAAAAACAAAGAGTGCACCTGTGTATTGTGCACACACTTGTATCTCCTGTGTACCTGTGTCTGATCTCCGTTTAGATTGGTCGCCGTGGCCAATATTCGGCTAGGAAGGTATCAATCATCACTTTGATTTTATATAAAGTAATTATATCTAGAAACACGGTAAATCTCGATTTACACATGGAGACACTGGGTTTCGAACACGAGTCTCACCGTCGTGGGTCGCCGAGGCGAGAGCACACAGCGCGAGCATCAGTCGCAGCGGCGCCGCACCAAACATCACTGCACTGTCGAACGTCACACGTCACACGAGTAGGACTCCGTCTTTATATAACTTCGCGTTCATCGCTTTAGTCATTAAAAAGTTATTTGTTAATGTATTGTTAGTAATGTGCGAGGTTCTAATGTTTTTTGTGTGTGTAGATCTAGTGAGTTAATTTTCAAATATAAAATTTCTTAGTTTTCATAAAGGGAAATAAATGGAAAAGATAATCATTATGAATATGTATTTATTTAATTATTTGTTACATGATTGCTTAATTTTACATGTCTCGAACCTCTTAAGGCCAGCAAAATGGCGCGCTAACCGTACTTTATGCAGTTTCTAGATGTTATCTATTCGAAATTATAAATATGTAAGTACAAAAAAGAAATTTAACCAAGATATTTCTGCAGTATGTTATTTAATTATTTTTTTAAATGATCCTTTCCTGAAATTTATGATTTTGTGTACCTCCTCATAAATATATTGACAGTCAACATTTTCAAAAAGACCTATATTAGTTTTTTTTAGTAATTATTCGCAAATCTTTGCATATTCCTGTAACTGCACCGCAAATATGTGGTATGTTCAAGGTCGCTTGCTCGAGGAGGGCCTTAAGTGCTCGTTGTTTGGGTACATCGAGGTACAATGTCAGATTTTTTGCGAAACAGTTTGATATTTATGTAAATCCAAAGGACTTGTAAATGTCACCAAACCATAAAATTACGTTCTGATCCATATTCCTCGACGTGCCGAAACTAACAACAATTCGTATTAAAAATAAGTGAAAATTGAGAATGAAAACAATTAATAAAATATACAATAATAAAAACACTTACTAAGTCTATCATAATTGAGGACGCTCATACCATAACACTAATAATGATGTCACCCCTGAAGCTAAGAGTTCTAAACTATTCCATTCTCTACAAACTTATCTATTCTTCCACTTTGACCACATAATTTACCGCTAGGATATAGCATTCATACGTTTTATTTTTCTATCAGCATTAACGATTGTAGAAAGGCATTTTACCTACAGCCCTAGGATATTCTACAAGTGATAACTATGTTCAGCCAAAATATATCTGCCAGAGCTACTTCTCTATCCTGTGAACCGCGCCTGTCAATCTTATTTCCTCGTCAACTAACAGCTAGTTTCAATAACGATCATCATCTCAATCTTCAATCAGATTCCGAGAATGAACCAATCAAAATAACTCATTTGTAAACGTTTAAAAAAAAAACATTCTGATTGGTCCTTTTCGCGATAGATCGAAGAAAGCGTTTGGGATCGTTTATTAAAAAATGGCGGTAAACTACAACTAATAAGACACGCAACAGTCACATGCATAGACTGAAAATCTGCCCCTGCGAACAGGAGTGCAGCTACCATAGTATCAGCTGTACCAATACGGGGCCCCGGGCTTTCGCCTTGGCCCATATCTACATTAAACTAAGCAAGCGCCCAAAAGTTCGTACTGTCCTAAAGAGCCCCTAACATTAGATATAGGATCCCTCCATGGTAAGCTACGCTATTGCCTGCGAAGTAGTAGAAATTCTCGGTTAGAACACATCCAAATCCCGAAACAACAAGAAAGCCCTTATTATTACGCTTATAACTGCAATAACTGTTATATAGTGTCTTATCTTTATTATTGATATTTTTCAAAGGAAACAAAGCACTGTATAATTATAGCCGGCAATAAGCGTTGGTCGAACGCTGAGTAAAGGTAAAGCCAACTTGTAGACTGCAAATTTCCTGCAGTGGCAAAAGGTGAAATTTTCGGAAAGGAAACGCGATAACATATAGGTACTTATATACATGAATGCGGTCTGCCAATAGGGTACCGGACTCATTTTTGTTCTTTACTATTATCAAATATTTACATAATATAAATTATAACACAGAAGGAATTATTAAAATTCGGTTAAAAATCAACAGGTTATAAGTCTTTGAATTTCGGTGGAAGGGGTAATTAACAAGAAACAGAAAAGAGACGAAATACCCACATGTGACGTCATCCGGAATTAAGACGCGTGCGAAAGAAAGAGATGAAGCGATATCCCCACATCGCGCCCACTTCTGCACATTACAATATTTTAAATATGAATTACTCGCTCATTTTTTAACCAATTTTTATGCAGTTTTCGCAGCAGTGCTTCTTTTTCGTATTATTAGCCAGTATATATAGAATAATGTACAAAATCAAGCATAGGCCGGTCCCCTATTGTTTTAATAACAATGAGATTTTATATAAATTATGAAAGGGAAGTCGGCAGTAATCGTGCTATATGGGCCTTCGCCACTGGTGTCTTGTCTTGCTATCAGTCAGTTCGATTGTATAGTTGGCAGAGTTGAGGAAAACGCCAACGTAAAACTCATTTGGTGTCCCTTGTCACAACTCACAGTTGCTCGCGGACACTTGTCTCAAACAGAATAAACACTGATAGCTAAGAATTTATTGTGCATAAGTCGCACTGGATACCACAAAACTCATCTATATTGGCCGCTAGTCTTGGTTTCCTACAAACGTGTAAATGTCTAGACAATAGCTTTCGCCTTGTATCAACTTGCCAGCGCTCGCATTGACCCAAGCTCGACTCCATGTATAGCCAAGACTAATGGATGTGTATAACAATTATATAAAAATGATTATTTATGTGGCTTACATTTCCGATCGATAATCCAGTATCTAGCAGATGAAATCTAACAGTCTTCATATAGTTCATATACAAGGATTCAAGTCGCCGGTCATGTTGACGTGCGAGCAGCTGACTCGCTGTCCAGTCGGGATGGCTATCCTGAAGAGCTTCCCCTGCGGCATGCACACGCACACCTTGAACTGCCCGGTGGCGTGCGCGGTGGTGTTGGCGGGCCGCGCGATGGGCAGGTAGCGGACGTCCACGAACACGCCCTCCTTGCCGCTCAGCACCACGGAGCCGTTGATGGACCGCAGGTAGATGTCCTGGTCGGCGCTCCAGAACAACTCCTTGGACTCCATGTGCGTCCCCTCCGCGCCGCGCAGGTACGCCGAGCTCTCCGACCGGAGCGTAAGGTCCTCGTCCACCGGCGATGTGATCCGCATAGTCGATATTTGCTGCAAGGAAATATTGGATTGTGATCTAAGATGGATAGTCTTATAATATACTAATTCCAGTTGATTTTTATCTTAATCCAAAGTTCAATGAAGCTGGATGTTAAGTCTTACTCGTAACAAAGATCTATAATTAGTCTGACCTTGGCGTGCAGGTTGTTGACGCCGTCGGGGATGGTCATGTCGGGCGCGGCGGTGCTGAACACCGTCTCGCCGGTGTCGGGGTCGAGCAGCTCCACCGAGCTGACGCCGCGGATGAACACGCCCGAAGTGTTCACCACCAGCTTCGTGTCCGACCGCGAGAGCCTGCAATGGAGAAAGAGATTGACGTCAACGAACTGTGGTAGTCAGCGCCGTGTCAACTGACTTATGTAAAGTGTTTACAAAAAACTTACACAATATAAGTATTTTTGTTACTAACAGAATACAGAAACGCCGCCACAAATATACTGCATATTAAAAAGTGGAAGCTTAATGTCGCTTGTGTACGATTTACAACGAATACCCGCCTGTCGAAGCGAATATTGCAATGCAGTAAAGGAAATTAAATAACTACAGTATCTAACGTTCATAGTCGTATAAAACTATCATCCCAGAATCCAATCGGTTTCTCGCGTACTGCGTCATATCCGGTTGATTCCGCGCGATTTTCCCGACGGAATTTCATTTGATCTACTGCGCGATTACAACTCATAACTCGAAGGTTTTTCTAAAAATACATTTGTACGTTATTTTGGATGAAGAAAAAAGAATATTTCAATTGATATTCATGTGTAGACGAGTCTTAGTTTCGAATTTGTTCAGCTACTTTTGTTGCTAACTGTACTAGTGCGTTACTTTTTGTATTTCGACCAAAATTTGTACAGGTTTTGTTAAACAAGTGTTCGAAGTATATTCACACAAGTATCTTACGCACCTGGTCTGCAAGGTGAACAACACGGATCCATTCTCGCTGCTCACAGTCATCGGCACATCGCGGAAGCTCTCGATCAGTCCGTCGCGCTTGTATATGTGGTCTAAATCAGTGTCCCCGAAGAACTTTAGTGCGTTGTGTTCCGGCAAGAACTCCATACTCTCCAAACCTATAATTCATTTTAACAAAAAAGTGTAATTTACCGCTATTTTTACTATGTTAATAACGACTGATTAATTAATAATAATCTCGCGAGGCTAACGAGTGGCTATAATATAAGCTTCTTCAGAAGGTCTGACTAACAAAGTACTGGGTAGGTAGCTCTTTTTTGGGCACTGCCGCGGTTATCACCGGGGGTACCCTGCTAGCGGTGTACAAGCGACCCCCGGCTTAGCAACCACGGCAGTCTAAATTATGATTTGGTGGGCCCTACCGTTTTCACTGAGGGTGCCAGCGGACGGTACGCTGGTAACCCGCAGCTATTCGGTCACGGGGCTCGAGAGGAAGAAGGGAGGAGAAGTAAGGAAGGAAAAGTAGAGGAAGTAGTAGAAGTTTGTTAGGATGGTTGAAAAGGAGAGGGGGGGGGGAGATTTTCGCGAACCCTTATAGGCCTTAATGTGTATTTGTCAACCAAGAGGTATACACATTACACTGTGTGCCTAAAGTCGCGGCATAATGTTCCCCCGTGCATGGGCGTGCATTCGATGTGAAGACCGAGCGCACAAGAATTGCCTCGGGGAGGGGTGTAGTCACTGTTGTGTTCCGGTTTAAAGGATAATGTATCCAGTGTAACTAATGGACATAATAAGACTTAACATCTCATATATTAGGATGGCGAGCGCAGTAGAATACCAAACAATACTTACTTTGTAATTGGATGTGTTAGATGGTGTATTTACTGTTTATGGGTGGTCGTATCACTTACCATCAGGCGAACGACAAGCTCGTCTCGTCATTCAAAGCAAAAAAAAAATGTTGTATGTCATACTTATCAACAATATAAAATTAATTCATATAGCTATTCAGATGTTCATTTATAGAAGCGTCTTACCTTGTCCAAGCCTCAGTACCGCGAGTATCGTGAAGGTTAAAATTAAATTGCCGATCGCAAGCACGAATAACAAGCACACAAGTGTCCAAAATGCAAAGGTTTTGCGCCCTTTATGAACTGTTTTTGTTACATCGTTACCATTTTTATCTGAATAATTTTTCACATTTGCCTTGCTGAGAAACACCTGGCTGTGGGTGGGTGTTTTGGTAATCAACGCTTTTTCAGCTCTATTTCTTTCTAACGTACTTTCTGACATGGTTTCTGAGGACGGCGACACTCCGCGGATCCCACCCAACATACTGCACATATGTTTACGGCAGTGTTTTACGTAAATAACATTACAGTTAAAAATAGCTCAAAATGTATTAGATTTGTCAATCAAAATATCGAGCGAATTTCCCTGGTTTTGATTGGTCAATTAAATAACCAATCATAGATGATACACATTTTTTTTCCTAATTTCAATGTTTTGGCTTCAGGCTTTTAGGGTCAAATAAAAATGTTGCCAACTAAAAATATTCGTAATATCAGCTCTGATGGACTATGACCTTACTGAATTGTATTATCTATAGTTACTTTGACATGCCAGTAACGCCAACATGAAATGCAAAATGTTAATAAAATTTTGACAAGTTGCTTTGTAATCATGGCGTCTGAACGATACAGTTTCTCTCTTACCACTTTTAGGTGAATATAAATTTATTTACGTATATTTAAAGTGAAATTGGTTCACGATATTCAACCACAATATATTTTTCACCAATTTGAAAATTAATTTTGTTTTAGTTTATTCTAAATTACTAGTTTTGTGAGAAAGTAACGTTCGTGTGTTTTGATATATTTTTAAGATATTCTTTTTGTTTTCATCAACAGCCCTTCAGGAAAATTGGTTCAAATCGAATATGCCTTAGCCGCCGTTGCTGCCGGCGGCACCTCCGTCGGTATTAAAGGTAAATATTTGAGGTTATAATAACTGCAAATTCATCACAGAGAAACATCAAAAATATACAAATAAGTTTGTAAAAACTACGATATTTAGTCAAACATAACCTTATAACACATAAGACGACGTGCCCACATCTAACAATTTCATATATATCATTATTGTTATGATTATTTTTCAGCATCCAATGGGGTTGTGATTGCAACAGAAAACAAGCACAAGAGCATTTTGTATGATGAGCACAGTGTGAACAAAGTTGAGATGATTACTGGACATATTGGTAAGTCTACAGTGAGATTTGCATTACATTATTCAGAGATTTATAGTATTGCATATACACTTACTATCTCCAGAGTGCCTAAATAAAGACTGATGAATGTTCAATGTTCATATTAAGGTGCAGCGCAGACAACACACTTTTTGTGTGACTGTGTCTGTGATGCACAAAACGTCTGAGTTGTGCATCGAAAGTCTGTACCTGATTTTTAACAGTCTCACAGCACACTATGCACATCTTGATCATATCATGCATTCAAATCTGAAACATAATCCAGACATATTTTAAAAATTTTACAAAATTACTGTTACATATGAGTTGCTATTTATTTTAAAACCTGCTTTGACACATTCAAAAACAACAATGAAGAAGTGTATTTGTGTAGAGTGCAGAAAAAAGTACCATTGTCTGCATCAGTGCCCATTGAAGCAAACATTTTATACCTGTAACGTTGCGTCGCGCGGCGCGCTCTGCCAGAATTCACTGAGTTTTGCATTGGACTTTTTGTCTGTCAAATGTGTTACTACATATAATAGTATAGCCTCGTTTTCACAGAACAAAAAGTGCATCATGAATAGACAGTTGTTTTGCGCTAATAAATAAAATGATCGGTATTATGAATACAGTTCAAGCATGATTAGACAAAATATGAGGTATTGCTACTATATTTAGTGTGGTCAATAGCATAAGCTCATTAAAATTAAACTATTTTATCTCGGTTTTTACATTTTAATTTTCTCGACGTTTCAAGGACTTTGCAGCCTTCTTAGTCACGGGAGGTATGTCGCGAGAAAATTAAAATTAAAAAACCGCGAGAAAATCCAAAAAATACTTCAATTTTAATGCCTTACATTAACGTAAAATAAGAAATCATTAAGCATGAGCACATTCAACATTTAGGTAATATGCCTGACAATTTAATGCTGGTGATCACTTTGATGAAGCTTAAAATTGTTGATGTTCTCGCTTGTTTTATTGCAAAAAACATATCTATAAATAAAGGCAATTTGTGAATATTTTTTTACCTGAATATTTTTTTTTATATTTTACATGTAAATTGTTAATTATTTATTTTTCTAGGCATGGTGTATTCAGGAATGGGTCCAGATTATCGCCTGCTGGTTTCACAAGCACGTAAGATGGCCCAGCAATACTTCCTGATGTATCATGAGCCAATTCCCACTGCCCAACTAGTACAGCGAGTGGCTACTGTCATGCAGGAGTACACTCAGTCAGGGTCAGTATTAAGACTTAGAGGTGTCCACTAAGATATTTGTAATACTTATTGGTATTATTATTACACTGATCATGAATGTACTCTATAATTAATTTATTTTATTATTTCCAGTGGTGTGCGCCCATTTGGAGTATCACTGCTGATATGCGGTTGGGATAGTGATCGTCCATATTTGTTTCAATGTGACCCCTCCGGTGCGTACTTCGCATGGAAGGCCACTGCCATGGGCAAGAACTTCAATAATGGAAAAACTTTCCTGGAGAAGAGGTGAAGTATATGAACTAATTAATTTAGCTACTAACTTATTATGGAATAAAATAATTCTAAACTGCAACACCATTGCGGCTCCATAAAGCAAATGTGTGAGGAAAACAGATAGTTACAGCTATATAAACAGTAGCAAAACACTATACAGAACTTGGAATACCAGAGGGCATGGCCCCCATTGTGCTCGTCATTTTGACCTCTCAGTCTTTAGTCTCATAATGCTCAGTGATTACACTGGCCATGGTGTTATACCATGATCTTCATTTTAATTTCTAAGTGTTTCAAACCACACAAAATACAAGATTGTTTTTTGGATCCGTACGTAAATTAGATACTTACATCTTAACATAATAATAGCAATAATAGTATTTTTCTCGTTAATAGATACACTGAAGATCTGGAGCTTGATGATGCAGTCCACACAGCAATTCTCACACTCAAAGAAGGTTTCGAAGGTCAGATGACTGCCGATAACATAGAAGTAGGGATTTGCGATGCGAATGGCTTCCGTAGACTGGAACCCGCTCACGTCAAGGACTACCTCGCTAACATACCGTAATTGTGATTCTTAAATAAATCTGTATTATTTTGTAATTCACCATGACTTTTATTTACGAACAGAATAATAATAGACCACTTGCGCCTCCACCTGCCCCTTCAGGCAGAAAAGGTGTGTAAAATGTTTAAGAGACACAATATAAACTTTAAATTGTGCTGTCGATAAACATGATATTGATAGGTAGATTTACCAGTAGATTGCTGTTTAAAGTTGCGACGAGATAAAGAGCACTTGAGGCTTTTCTATCTTTTAAATATATTCAAAGGATTCTAGAAGAAATAGAAATACGAATATTTTGCAGCCAATACAGGTGCCATCTGCGCGAGCTCGCTCCTCAGTAGGGCATATGTAGGGCTCGAATCACAATACAATTAATTACTGACGCCGGATAAACACGGCAAAAATCCCGGACATTTGGGCGAAATATGAGATTTCCTCCGCACATCACTGAAAAAATTTTTTTTGCAGTAATAAAAACATGGTTATCATTTTTTAATTTTTATTCATTTATACATACGAAATATTTGAACTTTTAAGTAAGATTTATTTCAATTTATCGCTTATCTATAAAAAAAATCCCTGACAACAAAAGTCTTCGGGTTTTACCCGGATACTTGTTAAAAACCCCTGCCGGACGACCCCCGAAGGCCTTTCAAACTAGGACAAACCCGGGGAATTCCGGACGGATGGCAGCCCTTGGTAAACATAGTATGGAGGATAAAGGCAAGTAAAACCATTTCGTGTATTTTCAAAGAAAAAAGGCTGTCGAAGAACATCAAATGGTAAGGACATGGTAGCAAGTGAGACAATTTTTAAACATAGAGCTAAAACTTACTGAAACAAGAAAAAAGTTTCCGCTTTGTTCAAATTGAGCTTTTATAGGTAAAATTTCATAGAATGTTTTATCTACTATTGACTAGTTTCCAGGGATTTATTTTTAATTGTTTTGATTCTCAAACTTCATATTAAATTTTAAGGTAAGGCTTCTCCGTAATATTACAATGCTCTTTGGTATGGCTCATCGTCTCCTCATCGTTGTTTGAACAAAGATTTTTCCAATATCTAGGTAAGTAGTATATTATACATACATACATATGTATAGGAAGAATTAGGAAGGCAAAAAATATCCTTTTCACAGGGAAGAATAAAACGCAGCATTCGTCTTCGTTTTTTAGTGATGTCAAATGTCAATTTGAAATTTAACCTCAATTCCAATTTGTAAATATTTTTATAGCGTAATTCGTGATTTTTTTAATACCTAATGCATTCAAAATATTTACAATGTCAGTCGACACTTATTTTTGTTTTTGTTGTTTGTCTACAAACGAATTATCCTCAATTTACAGCAATGACAATGATAAAAGCTATGCCGAACTTCTTAGAGAGTTATTTTGTATAAAGGTAATGTTTTTCTCCGCCCTATGGACATTCCTAAAATACATTTAATGATTTAAATCTCTATTTCGCGATGTTTTCCAGATATCTTCAGATGGTCATGAAGATGATGGTTATATTTGTGAACTATGCGCTAAAAGACTGAAACTAGCCTATGAGTTGAAAACTCAAGTAATGACAACTCTAAAAATGTTACAGAATTATGGGTGTAAGTATATTTAATATTTATCAAATTATAACTTCTATCTGTATTTACATACACCAAAATTGCTTTGTATTTTTGTGGATGATAATATTATGTAAGAGACTACAGTTATTATCACTTAAAAATATTAAATTATATCCATTAATGGTAAATAATTATAGACATGAACCATTATCATGTCCCTCAGCCTATACCAAATAAAAATAATAAATACATCCTATTAATATTATAAGTATAGATTTGTTAAATGTATTTTTACAGATATTTATTGTTTTTTTAGTAATTGAAATAGATAAGTCTCTGGAGGAGATGTGTGTTACAAAAATAAGTACAAACTACACAGATAAAGAGGATAAGTATGAATTAGAGAAAGTATGGCTCGATCACTCTACAGAGGATCTGAAATTG
Organism: Manduca sexta; assembly: GCF_014839805.1. NCBI lineage: Eukaryota > Metazoa > Arthropoda > Insecta > Lepidoptera > Sphingidae > Manduca > Manduca sexta. The sequence goes on from NC_051140.1 coordinate 3,919,477, forward strand.
ATAATTAATGACTCAATAAAAGAAGAAAATGTGGAAGGAACTAAATTTAAAACTGCTAAATACACCACAAGGGAGAGCAATGACATGTCCACAGCATCCGTCCCAAACCTTAGGTTGAAAAGGGAGAAAGTTATAAGTAACAGTAAAAAAGGAAAGAAACAGTGGCAAACAGGATTCAATATAACAGGGGAGGTGAAGTGTGAAGTGTGTGATACAAAGCTGCCGAATATGTATGTGTACCACACTCATATGAACAGCCACTATCCAAATCATATATGCGAGGCTTGTGGTAAAGGTAACAAAAAAATATGTATATTTTCTAATTCTTAGTGGCAATAGCCTGTTGCATATAGAATAGACTGCTGAGACTAATGTCTGCAGGTTCAAATCCTGAGGGCATACATCTTTGACTTTTCTAACATTATTTCTATTCTTTGTGAATAATCACTTGCTTTAATTGTGAAGGAAAACATTGTGAGGAAACCTGCATATCTGAAAAGTTCTCTATAGGAATTTAGAGGTTGTGTGAAGTCTACTAATCCGCACTAGGCCAGTGTGGTGGGCTAAGGCCTAATCCTCTCTCAGTAGTAGAGGAGGGTTGTGCCCTGCTGTGTGACAGTATATAATAAAGGGCTCATGTTATATATTTTTTATAATTATTAATACAAGACCTGAGAAAACTAACGGTTATTGTTACACCAGTCGCAGAAATTTATTAATTAAGATGAACCATAATATTATACAATAAATATTTTTATGTCACAAGTTATTATAACAGAACAATATAAAAAATTGGTATAATGAGATTTTTTTGTTATGTACATACTAACAACAATCTATCTATTAACATATTTGGCCACACATGGGCGTGAGCTATTAGAAGGGTTGGAGGGACATATTAATGAATAATATAACATAAATGTATAGTAATTATGCTATACCACTGTATATTCAGGGTAGTGTAATGTTGGCACCATCTTATGCTCATTTGTTTGGATTTTTTCCAGGATTCCTAACGGAAAGGAGACTAAAACGCCACATGCCATCACACAAGCAGGGGTTGTTCAAATGCCAAAGCTGTGATGCAGAGTTTACTAACTACAACACATTGTGTTCACATAGGTTGGTAATTGTTTTCACAGTATCATGGACATACTATGTTACTATTGCAGAAATGTTTGTTTTAAGGCAATGGTTGTAATTTCTTTAGCTTCTAATATATAAGAGGCTCTTTCCAATTCGCCTAACTGCCTCAAATTGTATAGACTATATTACTAACTGCTTTCCACAAAATATTGGAGACCTATAGTCATTCAGTTCTGGTAAATAGTATTAGACCTCACCCAGTATACTACCAAGCACATCACATTTACTATAAGAAATGCATAACAGCATTCTAACAAAACCCCCCTTATATCGATATAACCGTCGGAGGTGGGGGACGGACGGATCCATAAGCGGAAATTCCTCACCCTCGGCCACCAAAATAGATAAACTATGATGTGATGTTGTGTACTCCCCAAAGTCGATAATAAATAAACCCCCGAGTCGAATCATTTGTAAAGAATAAAATAATAGTATTAGAACTATTAAAAAGCCTTTCAAATGTTTAGCATTCGGTAATCTATTAGTGAGTTCTCCATGCCCATTGCTATATCCAGGCAACGCAAGCACAGCTCGGTGCAGTTGTACAAGTGTCCGCACTGTGGGGATCGGTTCGCGACGTTCACGCGGCGCGCCCTGCACCTGGCGGCCGTGCACGCCGAGCCCGCCGGCAAGTACGTCTGCCACATCTGCGAGAAACAGTTTCTCGTCTCTAGTAAGACGCACCTTTTTAATCCCTCCGTTTTCACAGATCTCCATAGAACAAAGACATTCAAAGCAATATCTTTATATTTATTTGTCGCGTAGATTTTAAGTATTATGACCTCCTGTATTACTTGTGAAAATACTTAAACGCAACTCCCTCTTTGTATAGTGCAACATGACTTGTACAGTTTAAAAACTTTGAGATCGTGTGCATCTAGCCGTGCGTCACGATGCTCTGCATCGATTACATTATGTTGCTTATACCTTTGATAAACAACTTTCAGAGCTTGTTAAAACACCGAAAATATGTTTTCCCTTACATATTTTCAATTTACTTAAAAAAGTCAATAGAATTTTCGCCACATCTCACGAAGTTCGGAACTCGAAACCATCCAACCTGAATCTTACACGATTTGTTTCAACGCAGGTAACCTAAGTGCCCACATGCGCAAAAAACATCTAAAAATCAAACGTCACTTCTGCAACGAGTGTGACGCCGGCTTTTTCCAGAAACAAGAGCTGATGTGTCACATGACCGTCCACACTGGCATCAGCCTGTTCCAGTGCTCAGTGTGCAACAAAGGGTCAGTGTAAAGCTGTATACTGTACAGTGGCGAAGCGTCCATACAACCCGATTCCTACCGGCTTCCCTTTTAGGTTTATTTACGTTTGTCTTAGTCTTTGTTTTCTGTGAAATTGGCCGGGATATGTTAACTAATACATTTATTTTGTCTCAGGTTACGTTTTTAAAAATTTGTCCCTTGGCCACTGATACTTTAGACTATTTAGAGTACAGAATAATGTATTGTAATCCATTCCTAATGATTTTTAGCCAGCCTGAAGTTTTTTAGATACTTTTATCCAGTCATTTAAAGCTATTCACTAGAATAATTGGCTACTAAGGAAAAAACTGCTCACAGTTAATTGTCCACATTTCTGATTCTTTAAATGTTAAATGTGGTAATAAATCATCAAAAGATTTATCGAATAGACATTTCCTCAATCTATCTCCATCTACATGAAATCAGTTTGCGCGATCAAAGCTTGGCTTATCATGTTTTTACATCGCGGAAAACTGTTCAAGATTATCCAGCTGATACATACCACGTTATTGCACACCCGCAACGTGTTGTTTGTATCCACTGTGCGAAATGGATTTTCCTTAGGTTTCCGATGTGGGAGTGATAAGCCGTATCTGTGATCTATAATTTGTCCATGAATTTAATAGTTTATCTGTAGCACTGTTATCACGTGCGTAATTAGGACCAAATTGTGTTAATTACCTGAGGTAACAGGATAGCCATGTTAGTTGATAAGCATATTTTCGGTGCTGATCGAACAAAAAGATTCTTATATCTATAGCCATTAGTTATTACAAAAAGTAATTATAGATAAGCGTAAATAATGCCTCTTTGGACTATTTGTTGCATTTACAAGCGAACCCCCTTATTCATAGACGTTTTTTAACTAAGGACAGAGATTCCTGTGATAACAAGTCTTTTTCTCAGTGCTGACGGCATGGTAGCCTTCGCAGTGCGTAGACATAGGGCCGTTGTGATTGGCTAATATTGAGATACAACTTGAATCTAGTTGGCTGTCAGAGAAATAAAGCTGAACAAATAGCAAGCTGTCAGTTAACAAAGCTGAGAAACAGACTTGTTATCACAGCAATGCTCCGACCTTAAATAAATAACGTCTATGAATAAGGGGGTAAGTGAAAACTCCGAGCAGGTAGTCGCTTCACATCCATGTGATGGACACGATTTAATATTTTGCAATGAACTATCTCTTATTTATGTAAATATTTCAGGTACCGTCGTAAGAAGGCCCTCGAAGTCCATCAGCGCATACATACGAATGACAAGCGCTTCTCGTGCCCCTTGTGCCCGAAGAGGTTCATACAAAAGTGCACTCTACAAGCACATCTTAAGACGCATGCAACGAAAAAACAGAGTGAAATATAGTTTTTATACTGGAAGAGTTTTATTTACTAGTACCTTTCTCCCCAATAGGGAAACACAAGTACAGAATATATTCCATCTCCTTGCTTTAGGGGAAATGTGTATGGCAAAGAGAATTTTTATGTGTAGATGGGCTAGTCCACCAAGAAGTCCTGGATTCGAATCCACGATCGGGTAATGCTCTACTTTTTCTAATACGATTTGTCCACTATTTGGGTCTTCTGCGAGGTTGGCGTTATAGCGGTTTTTATTTTGAATCGAATTGCTTACTGCACTGAAACTGCCATTGCTTCTTGATTTTAGGTAATGAAAATATTATAATGCCTGCCAATTATATAAATGTTTATTTTTTTAGGCGTTGTGTACCTAGTCATATTTTTATTGCAATTATCTACTCTGATTAAAAGTATGCAATAAATTAAAATTTTCGATCCAACTAAGTACTTATAGTTTTTCAATAAGGAGCGATTTTTTAAAATTAGATAAAAGTTATCTATCAAATAATTTATAACCTGGCTAAATTCAAAAGTAAACAATTATTGTACAATTTTGTATGAGTAACCGGTCTTTATAATTTGTTTAAATTACTTTAAATTGTATTTTATCGTATCGAGTACTTCTAAGTTTTATCAGACAACTGAAAGATGTGAAGTAGGTTGCAAATAAAATAATCTAACCCAGGTTCCGTATATATTTAAGTATACAACTATAAAAATATTAAAACTAAATATTTTTGAACGGAAAATTATCAGTATTAGTTACAGTACACTACAGTAAATCATGACTTATTTTATGTGGATACTAATAAGTAAATACATAATATTATTACTAGTATTACCTTCTTAAAAAAAAATTGGGGCATAACATTATTACACTCTCACTATTCTTGCTTTGTAAACAATATAGTAAGCTGTATACTGTTATACAGTACCGTAACTATAGGGTAGCATCAGCATGACTAGCAAAATGTTACGCTCCAGGCTTTAAGGTCCCCTAAAATATTGTAAAATCTAAGTACTTAGATTTTTGTGTATTGGAATCAAAAGAAGAGTTCGCCGTAAAAAAATATAGGTATAGATTTTTCATGTAGAGGCCCCATTCGATTAGTTTGCCACGGGCTCGTTATAATTATACCACTGGACGTACGTTTAACAAACACACCAGCGCCGTATACGTAGGATCTACATGCACCGTTATCTCTTGAGGAGTATCTATCACTCTATTGTTATTCATCTTAAAATAATGCACAATGTACATCTTGTCAGATTGCGGTGTCGCCGTTGCCGCGGACTTAGCCTCCTAACTTGTGACAATTGTGGGTTCGATTCCTGCTTTAGACTGCAACAAATATATGAAGATGATCTAAGATATTTTTATTAAAGATGACTATGACCACTATCGTGTGTCGTAAGATAAGTTACCGTTAATAAGGATTTACATGCAATACTTTGCAACGTAGTGCAGATCTATGTGTGCAGTCATTATCTTTTTACTCAAGGTACGGATATTTTCAGGGCAGTTCAGGTTTTTTCATGTTTTAACAACACAACTTCTAAGTTGAATTATATCTACTTATATAATAAAGATATGATTATTTCGCTGGAATGTCTAATAACTATGTAACATTTGGGTGAGGGAAAACGTATGTGGGTCAGAAAATATTTGATTTTGTGCCAAAAGTCTTACGGCATCATCAACATTTTTCACTCATAAGCTAATATAAACGTAAAGATATATATGTGTGTTGTTTTGGGAGGGTTTGACGATGAATAGGAGTTTTGCAAAAATGTTGTGCTTAAAATACGAAGGCGAATTGCGGGGCGAAGTTCGGGAGCGAGTTGTTCGAGTCTTAGGATGTTTAGGTACTACTTACGTATTTTGATATTATGCTTATATATAGCTTTAGTTATTTCTATTTATTACAGTCATGTCTATAGTTATTCTTTTCTAGCTAAATACTTGTACTTATCTAGAAGTATAACCACCTACCTACTTATCGAGATAGGTCTACAGACTTCTAAATAGACTACACAGAAGTTTTATAAACTGGAAGTAGTAGATAGTACTTAAATAGTTTAACAATTGTGTTTCGAATGGTAAGATACCCAATGACCCAAACAAAGTATTTTTGTAGCACGCTATGTGTATTTACGGTATGAACTAATATAAGTACTTATTTGTTTGTGTGTCATATAGTGACTCACCATAGTTAAATTAGTAAACTTTTAAAGTCATACAGTAAAACCATTGCCAGCAGATAATAATTTATTAAGTTCATACTTAGTACTTACTAACTTAATTTTTTGGTTCATGTTGAAAAAGCTTTTACTTATTGGAGTAACGTTGTTACAACACTATCTTATAACGTTACGTATTTTATCGATTCGGATGCGTACCCCCACGTCATACCATGCATCGCATAATATGATGCGGTAATCACTCAGTATCCTACTAATATTATTACATATAGGAGGACTGTCATCATACTTACTTACAGTTTGAAGCGGTGTGACATCACGTTGGACCAGTCACAAGTGTTTAATATAATATACATGCATATAGGATACAATGTCTAAATGGCCCGATTCTAGCTAAGCCCCGAGAATTGAAAGGTATAAAAGTGTTGGAGCGCTTGAACAACATCCCTACTCAGCTACTGTATCGCGGTCGAATGTTGACTCGTTGAGTCAACTAGAGTAGAGCCACTTTGAGTTTACACATTTACTGATTCACTCGCACAGATTAAAACTAAGGGAGCTTCACGCTAGGCTTCCAGTTCACTCGTGTGTTCACTCGCGTCGCGGCCTACTGACATGGCGGTTGTGTGTGTGTTACGGACTAGTGGTTTATATTTGTTATTATTTTTAACATTAAATACATGCGCTGAGTCGCCGCCATGGATATTCAATGTGAAACTAAACAATTACACGTGCAACGATAATAAATGTGTTTACAATTTAGACGTGAGCGGGTTGTATCAGTGGTCTTTAACCTACGAAGCGGTGCCGCGCGACAGGCTCTGTGAGCCGGAATTTAATGTTGTGAGCTCCGGTAATGTTGATATTGAAGTACCAAATACGGAGAAAAAGTTGTATTTCTGTGTTAAAAGTCCAGAAGGCGTTTGGTTAAGTCAAGGAGAACAATTATATTTGGACGGCAGTGACGTCATCGGGCGTACCTTCAGCAATCGGTGAGCAAATTGTTTCCATTCTGTTGATGCAATTACATATCATTGAAATTTGAAACCCAATAAAATAAATATGAACGTGAAAAATTCACGTACTTAAAAAAAATATGTCCACGTCTTACATAACTCGAAAAGATAAATATCATATTTATTTACGAAATATCTAATCTTTTATCAGAATTTATACCTTCTATAAGAACCTGTTTACGCAGAGATTTTATATTAGGTTTAACCATAAAATTAAATTTTGAATTTACAACGTGGGTAGTATGCGTTCAATCGTCCGCGCAGCGGACACCTTGTCGGAATTATTCGCAGATGGTTGGTCGACGCGACGTGAAAAAAATTATTTACAGTTAATCGTTGTCTCTGCAGACGGCTGTTTATTTTTGTTCTAGTGACGTTAACCAACGTAGCTAGGTACGTAAAAACGTGAAATCTAAATGATTGCTAAGGAATACTCAATAGGGCTTCATTATAATTCTCGGAACCTCATAAAAACATCACGTTCCGAGAAATAGGTATGAAAATTCATATAAACTCTAAATACTTGGTACAAAGGAGATTGAGCTACACAAATTGGGTATTTCAATTAAATATATCGACATTATGTACCTATCTATGGTGTATGAATTATAAAGTGATCTCAATAAAGACTTTAATGATAAGTAACAGGTTTATAGACGAACACCTATAATTTTACATATAATCGACATTATTTGTAAGCTTACGTGCTCTTTGTTTCTTTATTGTACCTTTTTTGTAACTACCCGTTATAAAGTACGTATACTATATTGCCGACAGCAATAACTAAACATTCGCAGGCCGTGACTGACCAAGCAATTATTACTACGCGGGGACGGACATCCTGTAAAAATACTAGGGGGTAGTGGTTACTTTTATCGTTTATTATTGATGAACTGGTATGGCGGTGTGATACGCCCGTGTCTCGGGAAACACCTTAAAGCCGTTGATCCTGCCCCTGATCTCTCCAGTATTGTCGGATTGCCGTTTCACCGGACTATGAGAGTAAAGAAACATAGAGTGCACTTATGTATTGCGCACACACTTTGCAGTGTAATATCACGTGCGTACCAGACTGATCTTCATTGGAATTGGCCGCCGTGCCCGGAATTCGGCTAGGAGAATTTAATTATTGATAAACTAGCTACCTAAATTAAAAATCAAATGTCATGCTAATCGATCATGCTAAATGTATTATAAGTACCAAATCTACATTTCAAATAAAATATCTTCGAAAATTGTTCTGATTGATCAGTACCGTCTCACTCACCCCCAATGGCAGCAGGCATGCAACGAGTATAATCAGTAATTAGTAATGACTAAACACTAATTGCCAACGCGCGCCATTTCCTAGTGATAGGTTTTTTCTCCCGCAGTCAACACCGGGGAATACCCGCGAATAGGGTACTGGAATCCCCCGGCTTAGCGAATGCAGGATCCTGGAAGAAAGTTGGGAGGGAATAGCTGGGAAGAAAGTGTGAGGGAAGGATAAAGAAACCTCTTAGGATGGGAGGAGGTAAAAAGGCTAGAAACTGTTCGCGAGCCCTTATTGGCCTCCATGTGAATTGGCAATCATGAGATATACCCACAACTTTGTGCCATAGGCGTGCATTCAGTGTGGAGACCAAACGCACAAGAATTGTCTCGGGGGTAGGTGGGATAGGAGGTTGCTATATCGGCGCCAATTCTTATACTCGGCAAGTACACGATGGACATCGTAATGTTTACAGTCTACACATGAATGTCGGGTCAACCGGAATAATACCGGAAACCGCCCACAATCATCTAGCATATACATATAATATGCTAGTATTATTAAAATAAATAAACCTATCATTTTCCCATTGGTAACAGTTTTGTATTTATTTGCACCCGTCATCTAACTAAGAAACTTATATAGGCTTGCATAATATCAATATAAATACGATAAGGTTAACAAACAGAGGTAAAATTATTGTAGGTATTTGTTTGTTGGTGTCTTAACCTCTTATAAAAATGTACACGAGTGATAACACATTTCTGCGGCATTGCGGGACGGATTTTTATTATCAGACGATCTGCGAACGACTGTAAAAACGTGTAGTGCTTTGGTTTGTGCTTATAACCTCATCTCATTATAATAATATGTTAGGAGTTTATGGCTAATTTTAGTGTTCACAACACGGAAAGAATCTACGATAAAATAGTTATTAATTTGTTCATTAGATTATGTTCAACATACGTACATGCACTTGCACGACACTCTAAGTAAAACAAGAAGAAGAAAAAAGGAAAATCCCCGATTTTGATGGATGCTTGAAGCCAACTTTCAACCAATTTTTCTTTTGTTACTATCCTACTTTTTCATTACAAATTGGTCTTATAATGATTGGTCCTAAACTGCTATACTAATGTCCTACGTAAACCCTCCCTCCTCCCCCTGAGACGGGCAGGTTAAGACAAAGGTAATAATAAAAAAAAATATTATAATGCTTAATAAATATATGAATTTCTTCTTTTTTTCTATAAATACATTAACTCTAGCCTTTTTTTATTTATATGCAATCTATGTTGTAAGCCGAGAAAAATAAGTGCACTTTTGTATGTGTCCAATAGTGCCCCTTCTCCTACATGTTAGTGCTGGCTGTTATCTTGAAACAATTAATTACGCGCCAGCACGCAGCACCAAACATGGCGCCAAAAGTTGTTTTATTTTTTATTTTATTGGAATAACAGAAAACCGGTTCTAGTTTGTAATACTGTCCTATAAAGATAATTTACTGTGATCGCTGAATGTTTTTTAGTATTCTAGTTTAACTAGGATTATTCAGAGAAAGTATGTTATATAAATTTGCAGATTATGCTATTTTACATCGTGATACACAAGAATAGCGACATAAATGTAAGAAAGATCCTTGTTAGTTTTGCTGGATAAGCAATCTCAACTAACCATGCCTAAAGCCATAGAAGCCTTCAATTTTATATTTTTTTTGAAAAGGCAACTTGTGTTGTACTTGAAAACGTTTATAGCGGAAACACGTACGTACTGAGTATGCTATAACATGATTGCACAGTACACAAACAGTTAATTTTGCCTCAAAAGGAACGAGTGCATTGACTCTAATACAAAACATTTGCATTTTTTAAAGTTGATGGAAATTTTAGAATAACTAATTACGCTTATCAAAACGTTAGTTCTGAATGAATACTTAAAAATTGTTGAATTGTTGATAAATTACTTAGGTATGATCTGCTGTTTATATTATTATTTTTTAAAATACGTAGCAAGCACGCTAATTTAAATAAACGCAGCTAAACTCTACTTTAAACAAGTTGTATACATTAAAATGGTTTATTCTTAAATGCTGCCAGTATGTACTTAATGAACTAATATTTATAGTATAGCTTGACCTGAATAATAAAAAAAACTTTAGGGGGCGCCAATTTTGTTTTTTTGTATTTTTTTTTCTATTCACGTAATTTGGAGCACTGATGTCAAGCGTAGTAGTATGATAGACGTCAGTCATTTTGAAATTTTTCTACATGGATATATGTATGTATACCAGTCCTATCATAACTTAACCCATCAATCAAAATTAACTTAAATAATTATATTTTTATTCGGAGGTTAGAATTTTTTTACAGAAACCTATGGAAATATTAATTTAGCTTCACTGAATACATGGTTTGCGTAAATATTAGAATCGTACAAAATTAATTTCACGCATTTTGACCATGACGCCATACCTTAATTATAATCCTCACACATTCGAACAACAAATGTTAGACATCGTCTATCACATTGCAAGCTTCGCAGAGGTGAATTGACTTTACCCATGTGATGACTAAACTTGCTTGTTGGATAAGGCCTAAATTATTTTTTATTTTATACTTAACATTAGCCACCCGCCCCGGCTTCGCACGGGTGCAATATTTCTCCACTATTTAATGGACGTTATTATACATATAAACCTTTCTCTTGAATCACTCTATTAAAAAAAAACCTCATCAAAATCCGTTGCGTAGTTTTAAAGATTTAAGCACACATAGGGACAGAGAAAGCGACTTTGTTTTATACTGTGTAGTGATTGTCAGCACAAGAAATGAGTACGAGTAAACCATACAACCTGTATGGTATACTAGAGATACCTATCACTAGTATACCAGTATACTAGGTATCACCAGTATACCAGTATTCCAGGTATCACCAGTATACCAGTCTCTTTCCTGTGCCAATTTTCACCTTTAAACTAATAAAACTTGGATTTGTCAGACTTGATTCATACTTTATCTTCAGAATTGTAGAAACACAAAAAAAATTATAACTGCCAAAGACTTGTTTCTTATATTATACTGTAGACTAAATGGGGGTTAAAGGGAGTCGTGATGCGAGCAGTGGCGCGTTGTTTTGTCGATTACTAAAAGACTCCGAGGTGGACGATAATGCAGGCGGCTAGTTTCCCGCAGTCGTAGACGCCAAAAGTGCCCTTTAGAGTTCAGGAGCATCTAAATACCTACGTGCAGATAGGGGCTGCAAAACGGCATCGCACAGGGATTGTCCCGCGCAGCTGTCTTAGTGTAAGAAGAAACCCTAGGGCGGCCTCGTATGCGGCGAAGGTCACCGCGGATTTTGCTCGGTATGCCACTTTATGGTATACATAATGTTAAGAACTCTGCCCAATGCTCACTCAACTGTTGCTATAGGTATTCCCGAGTAAAACCAACATAATCTTTTACCCCACAGTGGTGGTAGTGATAATGTTTTTTCCCCGAAAGGAAGAAAAACGTACCTGCTGTATGTGAAGTTAATACCTGCTGTAGTTAATTTGGCGCCAAAAAATTTCGCTGGGATCTTAATATACATGCCACAAAAATGTCTGTAATACTTCAATACATTTGTGATACTTGGGTAAAAATTACAGAACTTATGAAGCGGCTTTACCTGTGTCATATATCCATAATTAAATAACTTTCATTAGTAACATGAGCACAGTGAGGCGACCTTGTGGTGCACGTATATTTTAGCCACAAGACTCGTCTGGCATCCTGTCTGGTACGTTGCCAACGCTGTTTACAAATATACTTGTCAATTTAGAGCGCCGCCTATCTCATACACTCTGACTAAGGTTCTTTTTTACAAATTGGTTCTAAGTTTCCGCAACCAGAATTTTCAATTTCAAATTGGTCTATGGCAATAAGGGATTATAATAAGAATAGAATCTTGCATTCGCTACCCATTTATTAGGGGTTGGCAAGTCCAGCATAGGCAAGACATAATAGTACTTCGGTGCGCGGTTGCGCGCAATGTTTGACTGAATGAATGCAATGACATACGGATTTTCCGACTTTTAACCGAATCCAAAGGTTAACTAGCGGTTTGTCTATTTGTAGCATATTTTTGTGTTTGTTTAGCGATATTTTTTTTATCTAGTGCACTAATTAAAATGATTTTTTTTGCGTTTTATTTCGTATAAGCTATAGCTTTGGTATGATCCCATTTCATTTGTATAGTGTCTTAGACATCGAAGATGCAGAACGGAATTCCTTAAAATCAAATACAATTTTGATGATTAATTTTGTGTTGAGTTTAGCATTGTTTCAACATATTATGTAGTACACAAATTTAAAATATCCTTGTTTGTCCTTGAACTTCGAAGATGTAGCAGGGGACTTCTTAGATTAAAATAGGTGTTTTATGCTATGTGGACAAAAAAAAATTGGAGTCGGTGCCGTAGTTGTAAAGATAACATTTGTTAATTATATTAATCAAATTCAATTATTTTTCGATTTTAATGGTTACAATCGAAAAATAGTAAAGTACTTTTTCGTTCGACTGGCTTTTTATAAACATTTTTCTAGTCATTATGTATTGAAAACTGATGACGCAACTGGATCTGTTAAAAATCGATATAAAATAAGAACTTTGGATATGTAAAAAGTGTTATCAAGTTGTCGTAGGACAAAGCTAATATTTTTGGCCACTATTATATTTGAACTACAATGTAAATGACTATCAGTGCATTATAGTCACGTTGCTAGGATAAAATAAAATAATGAACACTATCTAGAACACGCGAATCGTGTCTCCATTAAATATATTAAATTATTTCTACGTGTTAACATACATAAACAATGTGCAACAAACTATTACGATATTAGTTAAGAAGAATAATAAGAATGAAAATGTATAACCACATCACGGATTAAATGATTACAAATAAATCTTGGCTTTAGTTATTAACGGGCTTAAGAGGTGGGCTTTAATATTATAATTGATTATTAAATTAATTACAAGTATGAATCAATTACAAATATTATCGCGGTATAGTCATTTCCTATCACATTATGCGACGTGGACCTTGCGGGATATACGGGTGAATTATCATTTAAATTAAACTCTTTAGAAACTGGAAACCTTTAGGAAAGCTTGCGGTTCTTCAAAATATTTAACAAGCAGCCAAGTGTGCAACGATTTTTCTTTTATTTTCTTTAAAAAGTCATTTCTTATGTATAATATATTCTTATAATAGTATAGATTTGACGTTTTAATTTTTCCCTTGACTGTACCTGAGCGATGGTACATTACTTTCTTATAATTGATGAAATTATAATATATTTTTAATTTAGATTCAAGTCAAGAGTATTTGTCATATCATGTTGTACATAAATTCGCCAATCACCGAGAGGATAACTAGAGAATAAACGATAAAATTACCCTATAGCATACCTTATAATTAAACAATGAGAAAATCTTAAAATATTTGTCGGCGAGGTCGCTGTGCACGCAAATAATTCCAGTCTCATTATTCAATATGGTACAATATAAGGGAAATTTTTTTATCATCTCAGAAGTTGTAAAGCAACTTTAAATCGCAAAGGACATAATTATGTGCTTTGCAAATAAAAAAATAATTATTTTATACACATTTGTCTGCGGTCGCACATACAATGTCTGGAACAAATTGCTTTAATTAGGGAAAAACTTTGTACACCTTTTAAATGTGGTTAATCGCGCTCATCTTCGGAATCAAAGCTTCAAAAGGTTCAATCTTTATCACACCCTATCGATGAACCTTTTCGATGTCCTATTATTATTTTGGTTATGGAAAAAAAAAACAAAATAGCGGTATTGTAATTATATTTTTAAAATCTATTCATAATTATGGTAATTAATTAACCGTATATATTTTGACCACGATTTAAATTATTTAGGTCAAAGGAGAATTAGACAAAAAATAAATTAATAATGTGAATTAATTAACACAAAACTCATTTATTAGCAGTAATTAGTAGAACCGTATCTCTGTATATGTCAGAACAATAAAATAATTTGGCAATGCGGAAATTTAATTATCTATTCAATCAGCTAATGATGGGAATATAAATGACATGATTCACGGATAATATTTCACGCGTTCAGACTCAACCATCGAACCACTGCTCTGTTACCAGCCGAGACTCTAATCGAAACTCAATTGTGTTTGCCACTTGCAAGCACTGTCACAAAGCGCTATAAGTCATTGTTACATCACCTACTTACTGGGAACGAAACAAAGTGTTATTTGTCACCCGGATAACTATAATGGCTTATTTAAGCGCGTCGCTAAGCAATTTCGTTGTTGTTATTACCTTATTGTACAACTTGCGGCTCGTGGTCAAACCGCAAGTGACGAATGATAGGCTTCCGTAGATACTAGCGTGGTGTAAAACGTATTTTTTTGGTACTTAAAGGAAACGGTTAAATACTTTTTAGTATTTTAATTGCAATAAAAATATTTCTATAACTTCGATTTTTTTTTTTAATTGTAATGGTAACTATGAGGCTATAAGTAACTTGTGTTACTTAATTGAGGATAGAGTCGGTCACCCGTGTTGAGGTTACACCACTAAAGATGACAGTTGATGTTAAATTCAGTGATGATAAGTTCGTGAGAAAAACTGAATGTGACTCATAAACTGTTTGTGCTTACTCATGATAGTCAGAATGTAATTACGTTTTCGTATAACCTCTAATAGTAGATAACATGCAAGAGGTTTGGCTCTTGGAGTTGGGATATCCTATACTAACTTTGACCATGTTATTGAGTTATTTAAGAATGGTTGAAAAAACTACGTATTTTATCTATTCTATCGTTATTACCACAAAATATTTAAAAAATAATACCTACGTATAATAAGTGTTTTGAACCACTTGCGGAATTTTATACTTACTGCAGGTAGATTGTGGTAATACTTTGCTTCTCATATCTTGGTGTAATAAAGACGAGGAAAAATGACGAAAACATCTGATGCAAATAGTAATGATGGCGTCACTCCTGCACTCCCGAGTTATTGACTTCTAGTGAGTCAAGCAGCTTGATACGGCATGCATGACGTCATACGCCACGTCATTGCCGCGCTTTTTGGCAAGTATAGAAGCTATTGACGTTATGATGTCTTTCTGTTATTTGTCGGATGTTAAAATTGGTTTTTAAATATTTGTCTTGTGACTGATTAATAACCTACTTTCTATGAATATTACTCAGAGCAGTTGAAATTTTGAGAATAATGACGCATCGTCACGAGTTATGCAGATGCCTTTGTTAACAATATTGACAATGATATTTCGGAGGTGTATAGAATGTGAAGAAAAAATACGAATGTGGCAAAACATTTTTTAATTTGTGAAATATATATTTGAATTATTTTATTAAAACATTATTTAGGTATCTTATGATAATAAAATTCTGTATCTAACTAGGATTAACTAACCTAACTTTATGACCACTGAACTTCATTGAACACTCTACATTCATTTCGTGTGCGGTAATTGTTTCACTAATTGGATAAACTGTTGTTCCATACGTGATGTTATCTCTACACGAGGACTTTGGACAAATTCCAGAAGCTTCAACCTTCAGCGTAGGTACATTGAGTCATGTCAGTTAATCCACATTGGCGCGATACTTTTATATTTTCCAAGTATTTAAATTAGAATGCAGTGTCGCCGGATAAACTAAGTATGCCCTTCACATTTCTTTTACTTAAGTACGAATGTAGTTGGGTATAAGAATTGTGTTAGATTTTGATCAGTCCTGAGTTATTTCTCATTTTTAATCATTTAAATATGTATACAGTATAACCAAATAAAACTGGTCAGTTTATCAACCATTGGGGAGTTGGCGGAGCGATTCATTAGCGTTGATTAGACAATGACTCACGGACGGACAAAACAATACTGCGATAATATTACTATGTAGTGTATACATCACACTGGTGTACTCTGTAGAATGGAATAAATACTTCAATAAATTATTCATTTAATTCTGTTAATTAAGTAGGTACGCCGCGCCGTCGCATTACCACTAAAACAATACAAATCTCTATACTGCAGGTACATTATCCTAACTCCATTATTTAATTAATATTTTATTTTTATTGATGTTTTTGCAGTAAACACTACCTATATACCTATTTTTATACAACAAATAAAATTTTACTTAAAATTCATAAAATGCGTAATCAGCGAATAATGATAAAATTGAGACTTAAAACATGTGCACTGAATAATTAGCTTGATGTGACTTATGTTTGTTTGTCTCCATTGTGTAGAAATATAAATGGTTAACCTAATGCTAGGTGTTAAACCTTTACATGTATACATTACTTTTTTTTAAATAATATCCGTCAACAGACGGTTAATTCGGAAACTAATTTTATTAAAACGGAAAATACTTTACTACGTATCGTGATATTCAGACGATGAAAAATATCCAAACGTCGGCATTATAATTGATGTGTGTTGCTATTAGTCTAAGCTTTTGTTGTTAACATACCTAAAATAGTTCCAATTAATTAGCCACACGATGTGCAGTTTTAATGACTGAATAAAGCTAATGCGCACTGCGGAAAAATAATCTTAATTCCAATATTTCGTTGTTATTTACAAGCGTTAGGTATTCACACAGTAATTTTTATGCTTCCATAGGTTTTAATGATCCTTCGATAGGAAGCTACTATAGAGGTACAAGTATTATTTAGCAAACTTGTTCCTGTAGCCACAAGCGGCGATTATGCAATGTTAAACAAGGTCAACCTTCGCTTCATCCCAAGGGCTCCGTAAAACGTGGCACCGCTAATGTGCGAGACCAAATAGATCATATATAGTCATAAAAGAGGTATTCGCATTAAATAGAACCATAATTATTAATATGTTTTGATCATAGCATGAGTGGAGTCCACACCGGCTTTAACTGATATATTTTTGTTTTTATGGGCCGGTTCATTGGCAGCGACAATGTAGTTGATTCGTCTCAATTGACCGCGCTCGCTTGCTTAACGAAGGGGAGTTTTTTTCACATCTTATTAGTTAATTGAATGTTTTGTATTGTTTACAATGTGGCTTCGAGTTCCACGGCTACATTTTATTCTAATATGTTAGTTATACAACAATTTAATATATTTTGAACTGTGTGAGACACTTTTCATAGTTCTTAACGGGAATAACAGGCATTATGTAAAAGCTTTGTTGGTTCCTCGTTGCTTAGGCGGCTACTGCTCTCTATATATCAACTGAAATGTTGAGTTATATCAGAAATAATTTGACAGCCTGAGGCTCTGCGCAGCGGGTGTTGAACCGTTGTAAAGACAGGCCGCAGTTGATTCCGGCACTAAGGCAAATTTATATGCCGTCCGTAAATATTTGTTTTGTAGCTGGGAGATATGGGAATGAAGATCCTTCGTGGTTTTTAATACCCACGTAATAAAACCTATGTCTGTTGCTATTAATTTATATTTAATTTATCCGGTGGTAGATGAATTAAAATTATTAACATTTGGCAAAAAATACTTATACCAACAAGTTTGACATACCTATATAATTCGTCAAGCAAATGCAATCTATATGCGGGTAAATTGTGTACGCATTTTCATCGTAGGAATTGACACCTCACTTTAATTCTGCATCACATTCCACATATTTCGAACAGGCACAACACGCTGATTGCCGTTAAAAGAAAGTGTGCCGCGGTTCCAATAGTGTCCTCAGTAAATAATAAAGACAGCTGAAATGTATAAAAATAATATAAACGGCACACATAAATAGAATGCTGACGTAATTTGGCGCGGGATGCGACGCCCGACGAATTTACGAGTTACATAAAACGCTAAATCGTACTTAAAGAGTACTCGGAGCAATAAACCGGAGAGCCTAGCGCTGTAAAACGTTATAAACGTGTTTGCAAGTGATTTTGGAGATCTCTTGAAGATGTAATAAAGAATTTACTTCTTATCAAATGAGAATGGGGTTTATGAGGTTCTGCCTATAGTTTTAGTAGTTGGGTTAAGCTCACCTGCACGTGGAGTTCTCTTGATTAATAGACTAGCTTTTGGATACCGACAATCTGCAATGGAACAAGTATGGTTATGACTCAAACATTAATTCATGAGGTTGGTCGAGGCGTATGCTTAGCAGTGGGACATGTATGTGTTATTCGGAATGAGATGACAAGTTTCGACTAACAGGCATAATTGTTTTATTAAGAAGATTTTTATGCATTGTTACATGTACTTAAGTCAAAAATGAAACTAGACTTAATGAAATAAGCCACATTATTATTACGATGGGTTGCTTTGGTTGACAGTCCAAAATAGTCTTTCCGACCGAACGAAAGACTTCTTTGGTTTTTAAATATTGGTATAGAAACTAAGTATGCTTGTGCTTTGTTTGTACCCAACCTTGATGCCGTTTTGAAACAACAATTGTTTATAAACATTTTTAGCTGCTAAGTGCTAACCTACATTCCGTCACTATTCACCAAACGGGTAAGGTTGATTCAGGTGCGGATTTAGTTTTGAATAAAATCATTTGAAATTTTTATAGCACGAAAGTAACTGATGCAATACGATAAGGTTACAGTGTGATGGCCTTGTATGGAATGCGCGTTTTCCTTAAAGGTATTACAGCAGCCAGGTTTGCACATTGGATTGTTGTCAATAACTGCCATTTTATAAAAGGATATCAACACAGTTGTCTATGACCTATTAATATCGTGTTGTACATGTTTGTGCAATTTATTGCTCCGAATGTGTAATATAAATACACCGATAGATAGTTACATACGATTAAATGTTTATTTATGATACGGGAGGTCGTTAGCCCCGAATATTTGCCTAGATTCGCTGTTGATGCTTAACGACAGCGCTGTTTGCTTTTTAATTTTGGGCTCCTCTTAGCGCTTAGGCGTCAGAATATGTTCAATAGAATATAGTTATATGTTGGCTATTATGTTATATTTATATGGCAAATATTGTTGTGTAAATATTAAACTTAAATATAAAAGTCAGAAACCAATGTATTGTATCCTTAGACCATGTAGAAAGGAAGCGCCATGTGCCTAGTAACGGTAAAAATCGGTCACTTTTAGTGTCACTACATTGAAAATACAATACGCATAGACGAACCGTATTGTGTCGATATGAACGCACATATAAATAAATCTTCTACGCACACTAATATGAATCAATACAGGTGTGCATGATCAATTGGTCTTATACCTTTGGCAGAGGGATTGGTCAGACAAGCCGCATCTTTTATATTGCGTAAGATTGTACCACATAAATTGCTTAAGTTTATTTCCTAGCTAAAGGTAAAATAAGGCTTTTAATGTAGGTTCGTATTAAAAATTTTGATTTAACAAAGTTATTCATTACAAATTAAAGACCGTGTTTCACCAAAATATTCAACACTAACGGTTTCACGCACTACATCAGGAACGCATTCTGTTTACAGGGTCTCGAAGAACGAAAATATTTCAAATAGGGATACTGCCATCATAAATCAGATTTATACATATTTATTACAAGTTCAGATTAAATAAATTGTTGTTGTTACGGCCGAAGTATTAATCAAATTACGCCCAAGGTCTGTGTCGCGTGACCAAACGTACAATGTACTAAGTTAATGGAGGATGACCTCGTTGGGTAAAAGCCTGCAATCTAGGCCGAAAGGTTTTCTGAAACTCGACCTATTTTCACACAAAAATCGTAGTGGTGTTATATTAAAAGTAAAGGTGCCAAAGTCCAATTTTTATACAATAATACTTGGTATCGTTCCAAAAAAATGAAATGTGTGTTTCATTAAAACAGAAAAATTGTAATGTTGCCTTAAAAATGTGATTAAGATACTGTTGTTGGATGGTAATAATAGCAAATAATAGACTGTTCACTATTCTGCTTATTTGGAAATACGTTTTCCTCTAACCCGACTAGTGTTCAATTAACATTGAGTTAGTACTCGGTACTATGGCTAATAAAGTATATACTGTCAATATAAATTCTTTAACTTTATTATTGTCTTAAAGACTAGATATTAGACAACACTTGGGGAATCGTACTTCGACTGCAATGTTGGTATTAAAATGTTGACGTAGATCAGTCTGCCTCCGACGTAAGTATGGTCGCTTGGCGTACTAGAACTACCAGACGAGGCTATTGGACATGCGCCCGTATGACGCTGTCGCCTCCCTCGTAAACGCGTCGAGATGATAGCTGATTACGAAACACGCGACCGGCACGTGACACTGAGGTAGCCTGCTCTTTGCGGCTAACAGCTGGCGAGCGAGGCTTTCTGCCAACTCGGCGAGCGCGTGGCGCCAAATATAATCCAATGAAATAGCAAGTAACCGTTATCTAGTTATTTTCATAGCATTCTGTAACGAAAGTGATATCAAAATTTTTATTGGAACTTTATTAATACTACTTTTATTTTCACAAAAATTATTATCCATTAATCAACATTTTTGATTGTTTTTTGAACGAATATATTCAGCGATTAGACATTTTATTGTTGACTAGCTGACCCGACGGACGTTGTCCCGTTTTAACTATGAATTTGCAGCGCGCATTCTGTTTTTTTAAGTTTCTAAAGTTCCGCTCAACTTTTTTCTTTCATAAAGTCCTTCTCCTGACAAAAACACAACAAAAAAAAATAATTGTGAAATCAGTCCAGCCGTTCACGCGTGATGGCGTGACTAAGGGAAATAGGGATTCATTATTATTGTTGATATTAATCGTTTCATTCATAGTTTATAGCTATGTGCCATAAGCCTGTGTGTAAGCCGTCTTGATAAATTAATTTCCCAAGGTTGTCAAACTGCAGAAAATGTCGCTTTGTACCATGCAATATTTCACAAGTATTTTTATCTATATCATTTTACGTAGGGTGTTGTATGTCACAAGATACTTATCTTTACTAACGCTATAAATAAGACAGGTGCGGCAATTAAATAATAAAAAATATTTAAAACTAAGTAAATCTTGAATGCTGTTTTGCCCCAACCTTAGTCAATCCTCATATAGTATTGAATGTACAATGTACATTCTTATTTCTTAGATAATATAATGTCTCAGGGTTAAGATAGTAGTACATTGGCATGTGGTAGAGAGGTGCCTACTTTGTATTCAAAGGTGTCGGTGGCGTTGGTCGGGCGTTTCGCTTACCATCAAGGGATTTTCCATCTTGACATTTATTTGTAAAGAAAATATATCTTTACCATTATAATAACATATCTGGCAATACAGCTAACAACACTATTATGAAAAATAAGATCTTAGCAAATTCAATTATGGCGCCAATTTGCAAAATTTTCCTTTGAACTTAAACGCCAGAAGATATTGATCGAACATGTTTGGAAGCCATGCCTAACCATTACGGCAAACAACGTGAATACATATTCTATTGTGTTTATACGAAATATGAATAGTCTAAACAAAATGAACTGGCACGCGTCCCGCTGAACTACAAAAATTTTAGTTTGGGCCAGTAAATAAGCGTGACGCTGGCATTATTGGCTAGTGATTAGATCATATGAATGGGTTGACGAACATCATGTGTTATATACTGAATGGAACGCCGCGACCTGCTTGTCGTGAATTTAAACTATATTTTACATAAGTACATACGATTATGCAATCATTTGGAGTCTTGAAAGTAATTAATATTAGATTTTTTATGTTCACCAATGACTGGTTGATTTTTGTTTTCCCACAAATTTTGAAGTAACATCTGCGAGTTTATCTTTTGCGTAAAATCCGTGTCCAAAATTATTTGACTGCTTCTGCATTCTTTTCATCAAAGTACATGATTGTTAAAGATGAGACTTCTTATGCTAAACAGCGACGTACAATAGTTGAAAAACAATTTAATTCGACATGGAATAAAAATCATTTTAGCAATACGTCAATTTTTATGAGTAAATGTTAGCCTTCAGGGATTTGCACAGAATGAAATCATCTGATATTATGTGACATATGATATTTTTGATATGGATATATTATAACCTGACAGCAGGAGTTTTAATGTATTTTGGGCGTGTGTGTAATATATTAACCAGTGATGTTAACCGGCGCCGGCGAGACCGAGGCCGCGACCTTCAAATAACAATCGTGTATTTCATTCATGCAATGCACTGTGTATGGATCCGGAAATTTTATTTTCATATGTTTAGATCGTAACTTGTAATGCATTTTAAAACCATCGAGGTTTAATACATTACAAATGTCGCACGGAAATATCAAAGAATGCAATATAAACTCATGCATATTTGCAAGATATTCGAAATGATATGAAAACATTATGTTCCAAAAATCAATCTCTCAGTACGAGATGTCAGTTACTTCGATTAACCATGCTTAAATAGGTCAAGGGTTGAATATGAAATACTTATTCTTATATTGATATAGCTCATTCCAGAGGCACCCTTATTCAAAACGTTCCGTGCATTTTTATCTGTGTAATTAAGATTGAATGATTCACGATCCATTCATTGAAGCTTATTAACCGAATGGAATTACAGTCCGCCACTCCCCACACGTTATGGCCCCGTCGATACAAGAGTGCGAAATATATTTAGGCACATGTTATTTATCAGTTATCACGATAAATTACACGTTTATGAGAGCAGGGCAGGATTCACTCGACGAATATGGGGGTTATTTATTCTCCCGACCAAAGATATTAAACTGTATAGTTAGTTATAGGACATCAGGGGTAAATTTGTGCTTCAAAAGTTATTACCAATTAGTAATAACTCGCTGTCTTATTTGAAATGTCCGTGTGACTATATGTCCCAGCGCCTTAGATACAAAAATAATATATTTGCAGAAAATATGATAATAGGTCTAGTAAAAACGTGCAAATCAAGCTGTTAAAAATATGAAGCATTTTGCATAGTTTTTTTTTGTTATTTCACTGTAGATTGTGTTACCATCGCATAAGCGTAATTTTTTTGTATCACAGCCTTCTCAATGTCCGCTCTAAATAATCTTAGAACCCTTTGCTCCCGACAAACTCTGAATTCTTATAATTTGCAGTATTAATTTTATTGTATCAAGTATTAGATAAAATGCACAATAGCGATCCTACCCTACACAGTACACCATAATCCAAAGAAGTTACTGACGCTTACTTCTTATTTGCCTTGTATTGTAAAAGTCGTTCAAGGCGTGTCATTCCGTAAATAAATTGTCCATTGCTTATAATTGATAATATATCTTTATTTGTGCCTAAAGTTTTGTTTACTCGACTCGTCATTTATACGAAAGGCTTTAAAATGTCATCTTGGCTGTTTGTTAGTTAATCCCAGATAATAGGAGCACAGCGGCTTTAAGTACCTCAATTCATAAATAATAATAATAATATTACATTATAGCAGGTTACAAATTAACAGTGCATTTACCCCCACGTAAAATCATAATCCGTCCCTCACCGCTCTGGTCTTTGCATTATAACATGCGGTTAGATTATTTTAAACATATGAGTGGTGCGTTTGCGTATAATGGTAAACAATAGCCGAGTAATATTTGATACAATAAGCGATGAGATCAAACGTAGTTGTGTAATAAATATGGTTTAGTCACGTGGGTTCGACTCCCGGATGAGATGCGAGGTCACTTTATGGCGAAATGTATATTTTTATACAGATGAATGATGCGATTCGCCCGCTAGATGGAATTGCGATGGTATTGGTCGAAAATGGATTTGCGGGCCGCAATTAACCATGAACAATTTTGCAACATTACCCAAAGCTTTAAATAAAAAAAACGTTCTGCATGGCACTCTGCACGAGGCTCGCCTTTTCATCAGATGTTAAGTTTCATAATACTCAATAATTATTTTGGTACCAATTTCTTTCACATACGTAATAATATTGTACAAATAATAAAGATACATCTTTAGCACGAGCATGTCTCCCCGAGGTAGGTAAAGATGCAATTAAGGTCCTTAATCCACGGTTCACCGCACTCATTTTATTTCCATTGTCTGCCTGAATCCTAGACTATTATATCTATAAAAGCGATTAGCGATACACAAATACAATGGCTCAAATCTGCTATTTGTCTTGCGCACGCCATCACAAGCGCCGTGTGTTTACCGCTAGTATCTGAAGTGACACTTGACACAGTTGGTGTGCCATTATCTGGACAAGTACTTGGACAGTACAAATAGTAAATAGCTTAATGAGGTCCTGCTATATAGGACGGTGAGGTGAGCTGTAGAGAATCTACGTATGTTGGAATAAGCGCAAATATTTGCCAAATCGATAAACCTCCGCATATCGTCTGAGTGTAATGGAATGTGGACTGATGAATACTACTTTAACTCATTTTAAATTTATAAGTGTGCTCACTGAACAAATTCAAAGTTTAAATACTTATTCAGTTACGAATGTAGCTTCAGAACAAACACATGAGGCGGTGAGAAATTTCATGGCGTGTGGATGGTATTTTGACGTTGCCGTTTGCAGCTCACGATAACAGCTGACATGCGTGTTTGACTACATCGGCGTCCGTACGCGCGTACTATGAGTTGACGCATTGTTCTTGGCTGGCGCGTGTTGGGGCTGATAAACATGTCCACGCTTGTGCGAGGTTGACAAGCGCGTGTTGTCAAGACACGTGTGAAATGTGTATGAATGTATAGCACAAATATTTGAATGCCTACATGTGTTTAAAAATGTTTTCTCAAAGCTACGTTGAGTGTCGTCTTTGATTGGAACTATGAACCATAATAGTAGAAACATAGCACTAAAATATACAGTCAATGTTACTGACGAGGAGACAAAACATAATGATCTCATTGTGCCGATAACGCTGTATGTACGAACAGTACACCGCACATTATACTGCTGTCTCGCATTTTTTATTTCTAATTTTACCAACATAAAATGTTAACATATAATTTATGCTACATGAATTAAAATTAACATAGATCCTTGCAATAGTGAGCCAGCGATATAAAATTTTCGACATTGTACAAAAAATTCCAGTAACAATCAACGTCCATATTAACAGATGATTCATTGTTCGGCGCGTCTCGATACCAAGCGGTACCGATATGTTTAAACTTTAATATGGGTTACCTCTTTAAGTCTGATGGCCCAAATTCATAACCTTACATTGGTGATTAAGTTCTTTGATCGAGTATTCTGTCTGAATGATATTTTATTAGATCCATGAAGCTGAGTTGATTTTGACTTAGCAGGCTTTTGACTATAGTTTGGCATTCAAGAAGCTCGAGGTTACAAAGATGTCGCTAACCAGCGCTGTTAATAAAACCGCCAAAATAAATAGTTGTACACAAAGCTATTTATGACTGTAAATATCTTACTTAAACTGTCATGTAAGGTTGTAATCAATGTCAATAAGTGATCTCGGTTTGTTGACTAAATATTACAATACAAATCCATAGAATAACATTGTGAAATTAGAGCTTCGTGCAAACAATTTTAACTTGTTATCATTGACTGATAATTGCGTACGGGAAAGTTGGGTTTTGTGTCACTAAATACAATTGAACAGTGTCTGAATATGAACCAAAAAATACGCATTTCGCGGCTCACCTCGCCGATTGAAATGCAGTAGATGACTTATTTTCATGGTAGGAATTTAGGGTTTGTATAATCGAAAATAAAAAGTAACTATTTTTCTTTACAGATCTGATAAAAACGACAATTTATATGAAGATATTGAAAATTTTGATACACCAAACAGCATTGAAAATGGCGTCGACACAACTGGATTCCACGACGACATGGAAGTCAACAGAGACGGCGAGGAAGTCGCTAAAACTATCGTTGAGACATTCTCATACCCGCCACGTAAACCGGAAAAGTATAAGGATGAGGAAGTAGTTAAGGTATTACAAGAACTGGTTGAAAATGAACATGTGGAGGAGAAACTGCGATCAAAACGTCAGGCGGATGATGTAGCCAACAGCACTGATGGGACCGCTGCGAGTGCAAATGTATCGGCTAATACTGATGGGAAAGAAGAGACGGCTGCTGTGGAAAACACTAATGATACTAGTTTGGGACCAAAAGTTATAATCAATGCACCTCTAGATCTCACACCCATTAAAGTTATGGGCTTAAGAGTCGAGGAATCCGCGAAGGAGCCAAAAATTGTAGATGGAATGATTCCGAGCGTACTGAGAGAAACCAAATTTACATTGAGACTTTTCGGCGAAGGGTTAACGAATGACACCATCATAGCATTCACCCATATTCCTGAAGGATATAATCAACCCTGCGATCATCTGCTCAACGGTGAATATAAGGTATGCATAATTACTAGGTTTTGTTTATTATTTACCCCTGTAAATGTCCGTTTCCGGGGTAAATGTAACATAAAAAGTAGGTCCCCATAGTGAAAGAAATTCCGAAATCGCAGTAGCAGGGAGTCCTAGAGATAAGCACGTTCACCAGAAGACCAAATAAATAATATCACCCAAGTATTCGTTATTTCGGTTATTTTATTTATATACAATTGAAAACATTAATATAATATTATAACTTACAACAATATTCATCTTCGGGAAAAGTGTTTCATGCTAACGAAGTAGCGAAAAATACGGAATCAATTAAAGGATTTAATAAAATAAATAATCTCTGGCGTAATAAGTTTGAAATACATGCAATTTATAAACGTAAACTTGACGTCAGTGGTATTAATTTCGATCAGCTGATATGTCAGTATCGTCTGTATGTGAGTTACTAGCACGTAATCGGATTATTTTTACGAAATATATCATCGATATCACTTTAATTATCTCATTATACTCCAATCCATCCATCACGTGTTGCGTTATCATTAAAATTAACGACAGCTTAATATTTTAATCTGCAAACATAAATCCAGACGGCCTTATTGTGTTTGCACATTTAACGAAGTGCTTATCTAATAAATTACATTATTTTTTGTATGAATTTTTACTGTTGGTTGTAAACGTAGAAAGACAAATTAATGCACGTTGATTAATGCATTAGGGATGGCAATATGAATTATTTTAGTATTTCACTAATACCCAATAAAATATATTTTTATGGCTGGTTGGAATTCAAGCCAAACTTATTTTTCTTTTTGGCATCATGACTATAATTATTGGTTTCATCACCTTTCAGACTAGAATAGAGCATATTGCATAATGAAGCTTGATGAACTAATTATGAAAATAGATATATTTAGCAGAAATACTTTTCCAAACGTAGTCTTATGATTATACTAAATGCCTAGAAGAATATTTGACAACTTATACACATTGCAGGTAAACCACGCATTCACAGACTCCGCGCTTTTGGAACTGGAAGCACCGCCACCCCTCGAAGATTACAAATTCTATATCTGTGCGAAGAAGCCTGGCGGCAGCTTCCTTCATCAAGGACCAGAGGATTGGAAGATCTTGGCTACACACAACAAGCTCTTACCTCTCTGGGCCTCTTTAATCCTTATCGTGATATTGCTGATGTTGGCTTCGCTTTTCTCTGGTCTTAACTTGGGTCTGATGGCCCTGGACCGCACTGAGCTGAAGATCATAGCCAACACTGGTACCGAGAAGGAGAGGAAGTATGCCAGGGCTATCATGCCTGTCAGATCTCACGGAAACTACCTCTTGTGTACTATTCTTCTGAGTAACGTGGCTGTAAACAGTACCTTCACTGTCATCCTGGACGATCTCACCTCTGGACTGGTGGCCGTTATCGGGTCGACCCTGGCTATCGTGTTTATCGCGGAGATCACTCCTCAGGCTATATGTGCAAGGCATGGTTTGCTGATTGGTGCCAAGAGTATCTGGATTATGAAGGTAAGATGCACCATGTTTTGTATTCTACGAAGATTTATACTTCAGCGATGTCTTGAATGTTGCAGAACGAATGTCCTTCGTTGTTTGTATTAAGATATGCACGAGCAGATTTTAGAAAAAAAGACAAAATATGTTTTTGAGTACATAATAATAATAATGGTAGAAAAACCACTAGTTATATAATATAAATATTTGCTCACTTTTGTAGCAATGATTATAATTAGATTAACACTAATAAGTTGTAGACATGACCCACGAAAGACCTACTCTAGTATTGCAAGGGCACTCTGTGGTGTCATACTCAATATGACATTTACAATTTGTTACCTTGCTAAAACAATTCTGCTGAACCCTATTCCATATAGCTGGTGTAGCTAGCTGGTCATTGTGGCAGATACAAGCATTTTATCATTTTAGCTTCATTTTTAACGTGGAATCATGCCCAATTCATTAATTATGCCTATAAAGAGTGACGTCATTGCTATTTCAAAATATCCTGAATAATGTCTATGTCTTGTTTAGTCATAGTTTCAAATATAGGCGCTCAACTAAAAGATAGCCTATGAAACTGACGATGTCTCGATTAATAGAATCTCAGAAATGGTTATAAAAATTGGTTCGCATGATGTTGATCTACCTCCGGATTGGCATGGGCGCGACCGCTTTCAAACTTTATTATATGTAATGGGCTGCCACTCTGCTAAAGAATGTTTCAAGGGAATTTGACATCATTATTTCAACGGTATTGTACAGATCGTGATGGGTATCTGCGCGCCGCTGGCGTGGCCGACGAGCAAGCTCCTCGACTATTTCCTTGGAGAGGAGATTGGAACACATTACAACAGGGAGAGGTTGAAGGAGCTTGTCAGGGTGAGTTCATAGAAATTATTATTTTAAATGGTTACCAGTACCTTTTTTGTGAAAAGAATATACATTTCCATTATAAATTTTTATGTAGCATTAATCGCCAAATCTATAAATTAGGTCACAAACCATGTGAACGACCTGGACAAAGAGGAAGTCAACATCATCTCTGGAGCTCTCGACCTTCGCAAGAAGACCGTGAAAGACGTGATGACCAAGCTGAAGGACTGTTTCATGCTGCCCATCAACAGCGTGCTCGACTTCGAGACCATGTCTGAGATCGTCAAGTCTGGTGAGTACGGGTAGATTTTGAAGAACTAAATCTAATAAAATCAATAATGACTGGTTTATAATTGAGACTAATTAGTAATTTTGTAAAGAATTCATTCATCGGGGTCTCGACATCAGAGACTGTCAACACAATCACCATTCTAGATTATCATTTTTTTTTTGCAGGTTACTCCCGTATCCCGGTGTACGAGGGCAGTCGCGGCAACATCGTGACGGTGCTGTTCATCAAGGACCTCGCGTTCGTGGACCCCGACGACAACACGCCGCTGCGCACGCTCTGCCAGTACTACCAGAACCCCTGCAACTTCGTCTTCGAGGACGTCACGCTTGATGTCATGCTTAAGCAGTTTAAAGAAGGTGAGTTATAGAAAACGTATACAATACAGATTTGTTAGGGAGTCGTCATCCCAAGGTTTAGCGGTTTATAGACCTGTTCAGGTGGACTGAAAATATCAAGGTAATATAACAGCCTGGGGCAAGTGTTTAGTTTATTTCGGAATTTACCGCTGCATCCATTTCGTATAGACAGGATAACTTCATGAGTTTACGTAGATAAGTATTCGACTATCTATCGTGTCGCAACTCGTAATAGTTCAATGAAGAAGTTGTTTAGGAACGAACGGTATTAGGGGCTGAGTACTCAATGCCGATCATCTAGGCGTACATCAATCCTGTATGGATGAATATGATATGAAGCTGTAAATTTTAATACCGCAGTTAAAAATGTCTGGCGGCCGCGCTGCCCGCACGTGCGCCGCTCATGATCTACTGGCGTTAGTAAATTATCTCTTCATATAAATAGGCCCGTCTGTTTGTACAGTCAGGAGCAATGCACGATATTCGATAGATAATTTATATCCTTATCCTGTAACATGTTTTATGGGATTTTACTGTTAAAACCACGGATGACATGATTTTGATAAAAAAATGAGGATCCTTCTGCTTACTGGGAACATTATTGAGCTGAGAAGAACTTTTTTTGGAAGTAGAGCTCTCTCTCTGTTAAATTGAATAAAAATGCTGTATCCATAGTTGTTTTATTTGAGGATCTTGTTGTTCGTAACTGTGTCGACATTGAATAAAACTTTCTTCTACTGTTTCTACAACATTATAGATACGTCCTTCTGCAAACGAGGTTAAAAAATGTACTTATACGCGTTAAACAACGGCTTGGTACTACTTCGGGCGCAGCTGACTTTTACTAATCATCACTAGGGCATCAACAATAAAAGAAAAGAACTGCCCCAAATTCTGACGATGTAAAATGCAAACGCTAAACAAACCGACTGTACATGATTCAGTATCGAGGTGCGACCTCGCAGCGTCTGTGTTTTTTCAACGCCTATCGTTTTGGCAAGCAGCGCAGACGTATTTTTGATTTTCGTCCACTGCAGCCGTTTGCCAATGCTTCGCTATTTGGTCAGTTTTTATATCGTAATTAATTTTTTATGATCTGAAAGCATTTATATTTCTCGCGTTGTTTATTTTTCGTCTGGTGATTGAATGAGATCTGGTTACTCATTTGAAATATTATTTAACTATTATCCTATGATGGTATTGAACAAATCGAAAGAACATAACTATAAAGCAATGAAATCCTTAATAAGAAATACTTTAAAACTATTTTTGTTTGTAGGTCACAAGGGCCACATGGCGTTTGTGCAGCGTATAGAGGAGGGCGATGGGGACCCGGTGTACGAGACCGTGGGGCTGGTCACCCTCGAGGACGTCATCGAGGAGATGATACAGGCGGAGATCGTCGACGAGACTGACGTCATCAGTAAGTGTAGCAGCAAGGAGCACTC
Source organism: Manduca sexta (assembly GCF_014839805.1). Lineage (NCBI taxonomy): Eukaryota > Metazoa > Arthropoda > Insecta > Lepidoptera > Sphingidae > Manduca > Manduca sexta. The sequence goes on from NC_051140.1 coordinate 3,950,515, forward strand.
AGCTTCTAGCATTTAATACGACAATTAGGTACAACAAAGTAATTATTAACACTTTTTTGACAATTTGATTGTGATCAAAGGTCATAGAGTAGGTGAAGTACCTATAGACGACAGAATAAATTTGTATCAAGTTGTAATTTTTTGTGAAGCATCAATGGAGGTTGGCATAATCATTCATGCCCGTCTAATTGCTTCTACACGCTGCGTTTGAGGAATTAAAATGGATTTTGTTATTTCTAGGTGACAACCGCACCAAGAAGCGTCTGATGCGTCCGCTGAACAAGTTCCAGGACATGGCCGCGTTCGTGGGCCACCACGAGCACCAGCGCGTGCACGTGTCGCCGCAGCTCGTACTCGCCACCTTCCAGTTCCTCAGCACCAGTTAGTAGTTTCATTTGACAGCTTACATTATCTATGGAATGTTTAACTCATATTACGAGCCGTTCGTTCTTCCGTTCGGTCAATGTACTTTAAATCCGGTGCACTGTTAAACATTGATATTACAAATTGAGTAGGTATATGAGTCAACATTGTCGATTTTGGCCGTATTAAACTGTACTGGGTATGTCATTTAGTATAAGTCATAAATCATTTGATAGCCAAATATACGGGTAACAGTAAAGTAGGGCCTAGGTAGGATTGTGATTCAGATTGTTATATACATCATCGGCATTTTTACCGAGACAAAAAGCCTGGATAAACTCCAAATGGTACAAACTGTATCAATTATAAAATGTTCTGTTAGGCGTGGATCCGTTCAAGCCGGAGATGATCTCGGAGACGGTGCTGCGGCGCCTGCTGAAGCAGGACGTGATCCAGCACATCAAGCTGCGCGGCGACGAGGACAAGAACGACCTCAAGAGATACGTCTTCCAGGAGGGCAAGCCGGTGAGTTGTATCAAATGAATTATTATTATTAGAATGTTTATACGAATAGGCCATCAGTAGGAGAGAAACAACATGCTCCATAAAGTGGCACGTTATATTAGATCTATATTAGTAACTATTAACGAATAAATCATATTTTACACTTTCATTTACAATGTAAACCTAGTTGGTTATTTAAAATTTAATTTTATTCCAGGTGGATTATTTCGTGTTGATCCTGGAGGGCCGCGTGGAGGTGACGGTGGGTCGCGAGAACCTCGTGTTCGAGGCGGGACCCTTCACGTACTTCGGCGTGCAGGCGCTCACGCAAAACGTGGGACTGGGTGAGTTTTTAGCAATTGGCTTTCTATACTTCTTGTACTACGTCTCTTGGACGTTTTTTATAATAAATATTGTCCTTCACTAGCTGAAACTCCGGCGCCGTCAAGTCTTGGCTCGCTGCAGAACCTGAACATGGACTCGATGCTGCGCCACACGTTCGTGCCGGACTACTCCGTGCGCGCCATCGTCGACCTTTACTATCTTACTATCAAGAGGTGAGTAATCATACTATAAGTTTAAAGATATATTAAAATTATAGGACAGACATTAATTTCAGGACAAAATGCTTCAAATATCACTTTAGTTTTATGCTAAGATAATCATAACCTTCCTCAGATCCATGTACCTGGCTGCCAAACGCGCTACACTTATGGAGAAAGGAGTTCTGAACAAGGGCGGCACCAACGAGCAGATAGAACCAGAAGTAGACAAGGTATTTATGTTTTTTATAATATTACTAAATCACTTGCTCTTTTTTAGATAAGAACTGTGAATAATACTACCCTAGTGCAACAAATGTAGATCAATTTGATTAAGAGATTATTGTGTTTAGCGAAAATCATTATGAACATGGTATTTTTATATAATTTATAAGTTGTCATTTTTTTATTGTGATATATTCGTTTTTACCGTTACAATAACGTGTTTGCAGTTACTTCGCGAGGGAGACAGAATCGAAGAGCTTCGAGAGCCGGACGATTTGTCCAAACAGGTAATAATTATATTATATTTATACATCATATATTATTGGTATGAGGGACCAGTTATAAATAAATTGTATATTCGTTTGTTAACAATAACAATAAAATCACATTATATCCTATAAAATGTATTCAATGGGAAATAAGTAATTTATTTTGCGCACGCTGCTAGAACGGTGGTATAAAGGAAAGATATTAAATGGTGGGTATAAGTTAAATCAATGTTATGACTAATACTATGTCTATGTAGTTAAACTGTATCTATTTTGAAACAGGATAAAATTTTATTTATCCTCGATTATTTAATTTATTCCACGTGTGTAGTTTCTAGGAACTACCGCGTAGTTTTCAATAATCGATTCGGGTACAGGAAAACCTTTAATTCAGTTTTATTTTTAAATATGGTCGAGACAAAATGACAATTGGTGGCAAGGAGTAACGTTTCGATAGAATAGTGTATTCTAAACTAGATATACACAAGTTGATCTCAGAACTGACTGCCCCGGTGGCATAGTTGTATTGCATGCGCGGCACGACAGCGCTCTGAGGTTCTGCGTTCGAATCCCGGGTCGAGCAAAGTGATATTTGGGCTTTTCTGCTCAATATCAGCCCGGAGTCTGGAATTTGTACCCGATATGCCGATAGGCTCGCCCCTAATCAAATCATGAAAAAGAAGACATGTAACGAAAATTGTGTGCCCTGGCCGCGCCTCTGCAAACTGCTTCGGGGAAAAATGCGTGATGTGTATTTTGTTTTTGATCTCAAAATGCGAGCGACTATGGAGGGTATAATATCGTAGTATTTACTAATTGCAATATTTATCCCCAGCACTTGCCGACATCCGCGAGTCCCCACACGAACGCGACGTTCAAGTCACTTCTGGACAAAGACGAAGCCGCCAACCCCGAAGAAGAGCGCCTTCTCAAGAAGTAGCACTCCGCACCCCACGCAGTAAGACAACGTTACTTAAAAACAACGCGCAAATGAACAATGTAGTGTAGTGGAATGGCGGCAGATTTGAGTCTTGTTAGCAATTTGATGATTTTCTCTAACCTCTAAATTAGGTAACTGCTATGAATAGCGTTACCGATATTTCCGCTAGTACTATTTTATCCAATAGATATTGATACTGGTATTGCTGTATCAACTGTAGGTGATTTATTTATATTTCGATATTTTTTCTAAACCACTATTTAGAATATTTTTTATCAAATCGGTCGCCATTTGTTATACCGAGTTAGTATGTCAAGAACACGAATCGGGGTTTTAAATGCATGTTAGTGTAAGTGAAATGTAGTATTTTAATAATTTTACCTAGTAAAGCATTTGTTGCAATTTTTAACAAATAGATATTAGTCTATAATGTTTAATTTATTTGTTTTTGTACTTATTTCTTGCATGAAAGACGCGTTCCCGCCTTTTCGCCCAAATTATGCTTCCCGAAAATAGTGACAAACTAAAACCGTGCCAAAACATATTGATCGTTATGAAGATCATTTCAGGAGTTTCCAAACGGATCAGATTTTTTAGTACTTAACCGAGTTTATGGGGGAACTATTTCAGCTATGAATTATTTGGCACGGTTATCGGAATTCCTTACTCATGTTGAAATGGTTCAACTCGGCAAATATTTTTATTTGTCATTTTAACCGAGTAAGGAAGATTGATCTGTTTATATCTATTTTTGGGAAGCTGTCTGATACATCACCGTTTGTACAATACGCTCTCTTCCGTGTATGGAAGACGTTTTAGCATTTATCTCGATTTAGCGAATTTAATTCGCATGGTTTTTTAAAATATCAAGCCTAGGGTCAGGTATTTTTAATTGAATAAAATTAGTAGAATTAATAAGTAAGTACATTTCAGGCTTCATGGTAAAATATCCAGTACTTTTACTGTACATAACCTGACCAAAGCCATTTATTACAATCATTTCAAGTATTCAATATGTAAACACGCCTTGGTATTGTTATAATCTAAACAGTCATAAATACGTAATCCCTCACAAAATAGTTTTTTAGTATTTTAGACACATGTCGTATCATTTTAGTGAAATAATCATGTATTTACAATAACGGATTTATTACTGTGCATGCTCTAATTGTGGTGGGTAATAGACAGAAGCAACTTTATTGCCTATATTGTCGATTATGCCACGAAGAGAGAGGCCTTAAATACCTCAGAATATTCACACGTTAATTTCTCCACAATAAATCCGTTAGTTACAATCATTTTTAAATAATTGACAAAGTAAGTTAAATAATAGGATATATAAACATTTTAACTTCCAACCTACGTGCCTTAAAATAACGATTAAATAACTCGGGTGCTTTTAAAAGTCAGCGATGAATGTATTTTAAACACTGACATGGTGTAGTAATAGAATACTGCCCGTCAATTGTACTTATATTGTGTAATAAATGTACTTTTCTATGTAATTATATTATAAGCCAACAACAGTCAATAAAGACAAACATCTTTGGACGTATGACGCACTTAGCTATGAAACACATTTTATGGCTGAACATTATTTGAAATATTTTTTTTGTTAGAAATTGTGACGCCTTATTTATGTTATAATAAATTTGGTAATTTATAAATTGAGTTGACATTGCCTTCAGTATTCTTTATACCTTAATTTATCGTATATTACTTTGTTAATTTAGCATCAATGACTTTAATATGAAAATTGTTTGAATGCATTTATAAATTATTCTCAAGATTTAAAATTGCTGTAACTAACGCGTTACGATTTCAACATAAACAATTTGAACAGCCAGTGCGTCATATTTTTATAAAGGTGTTGAACGAATTATAATAAAATAGTGGCCTTACAACAAAATGTTATCATGTTAAAACATATTTTGTATGAATTTTATATTACAATTAAGAGTTACGCTTCGGTATGTACATGTCTATGCTGAATTACGTAATCGAATCATATGAATGTTATTTCGTTTTTAAAAATGGAAATGAATGATTTATTGAGCTTATTATATGCAGTTTTATTTCATTCTGAACCTATTTTTTTAAAAAGGCTCATAACCCACTTTTATTTAACAATCATTGTCTGATACAACACATAAATCAGAAGTAACTTCATATTGTATTTTGCACAGTTCAGGGAATCACTTTTAATAAAATTAATTGAAATAAGATCACATAGTATAATAAAAAATTGTATTATAATAATAATTTGTACAATGCGCATTTAAAATTAAATAATTTGTGTCTCATGAGAAAAATCCATTTTAACTAAATCGCTTGGTCTGGATGATGTCAGGACTCACAGTTCATTGCAAACAAGTGCAAATGGACCATGTCTTCAGTTTTATTTAGAAGTGAACCAGATTATACTACTCATTCAAACTATGATTCTTCGTATTTTCGTTCTGAACTTGTAGACACAATATAATTATTTAAATATTGTTTACCACTCAACATTCATAAGATGTCATGAAGCTAGTTTGCTGATATCTTCGTACTGGACTCCCATCACTAGCCTGCCCCGTAGTACACCTTCGGATATCTATAAGGATGACGAAAATTAATTGTTAATAATGTACTATACCATAGACTTTCGTGCATAGACATCTACGCAACTCGCGCGTGCTTTTGTTTATCCAGCACAAGTCAGAAACTCAGTAGAAATTCTTCAGTCATCCTGCAGAAAGTATGGGCAATCTATAGAAAAAGGGTGGAACACCCTTCCACTGGAAGTGGGTGCCATAGGTTAAAATTGAACTCAAATACAAAAACAACATGTAATAATCCTTGAATTTATTGTCTATTGCAGAGTTTTATAGTTTTTCATTATACACACTATATGTATTTAATTTGTATTTTTTTAGTTTAAAATGTAAGCCAGTGATTCTAATAGATAATTATTATCCAAACAAATATATTTTGCAAACTTAATTATCTGTTTATTAGCATTTGAACGATAGTAGCGATACTTTAAACAATAATATCCAATAAGGAAATTTAGGGATTGGTTGGGTTTAATATAACACACTTTGAAAGCAGAGAGCAATAACTATACAATCACATACCACAATAATTATGATGCATTTAAAACTCGTTTTGGTTCAGTACTGGTTTCGAATATGGCTAACATTTTTATAATACTTAATTATTTTATGCCTCTAGCCTTCAAATACGATATTCTGTCGTAAAAAAACAATGAGTCATCTATAGCTATCGCTACACTGTCAATCAGAACATAATGATTACCTCAACATCACAGCAGAAGTCATCGGTGTGGATGTCTTTCAGCACGCCCGTGTTGCCGCGGTACGCGCCGTTCACAAACCGCACGAGGCGGCCCGGCGATGGTATCACCGTCTCCATGTGATTCTGGAATAACACATCCAAATAAACAATTGTAGGACTATATATATTTTTGCTTAGGATAAGAGTGGAACATAGTTACAGTTTTAGATGTTGTCAATAAGAAACATTCATTATCAAGTATCAATAGTTTGGTTAACACCATAATCTTAATTAAAAGAATAAAAAATGCTTTATATTTACTAGTTGCTACAATAAAAATATGTTTTACTAACTTGGTCCAACTTAAGCTTAACATTTTCGTCGACTAGTCTGACCTGCGCCGCATACTTTTCAATCACTTTCTCAATAACGCCTTTTCGTTTGTAAAACTTATCTCCCAATGATTTTGTTACTATTTTTACTATTATGCCTTCTGTGAGCCAGTGGTCTTTCCTAAAAAGAATTTAAATTATTAATTTTAATATAGTAAATTAGTCCATGTACTACAGCCATGTAGTAAATTAGTTTAAAATTTAGTATTTTTGTTAGGGTTATAATAGGTAATACCTTTACAATAAATAATATTTGATTTTTTTATTTATTTAGCATAAGTCTATCTATTCCATGAGCACTATAGGTTAACCCCTATGTTACATACATTCTTATATGCTCACATAATTCATACAAACCTACACATAGAACATTTAGCATTGGTTTAGCATAATGTCAGTTTGTGAAGAGATGTATTATGAACAGAGAAACATACAAACCTGTTGGCTTTCTCCTTTGCTCTCTCCTCCATTTTGATTATTTCCTCAAGTGCTGTTTTTTTACTTTTTACCTCTTCTGTTTTCTGCTTTTTAGAAGCAATTTCTTCTTTACTTTTTATTGATTTTAAAGCAGAATCTTTTAAATCTGGTTTTTTATCTGAAACATTGAAATTAATATATTTTATTTATTCATGATGAAATGTTACCAATGGAATTATTTATACTTATTGCTTATATTTTATCAAACACATAGTATACCATCAGTTTTTCTCTTCATGTTAAGACTCAGTGTGACCTTCTCCTGGCTGCTCTCCCTCTTGAACTCAGTGTATGTCGGCTCCTCAGACCTGGTGCCCTCCTTTTTTCCTCTTTCCACTTGTTTTTGTATAAACTCAAGCATTCTTTCCTAGACAAAATACAACAGGCAGAGGTTAAGTTAGGATTTGAATGTATTGCAAAAGGTTGGGACTGATTCTTTGGCCCTAACACTTATTTACACATAAAAGTGTCTTAGAATTTTAACTATAGTTATATTCCATATAATTAATAATAAACATAATACAATTATAAGCAGTACAAGCCTGAATAAGTTTTCAATAGATATTTTTCAAACCTCAGAAATAGTAGGTGTGTATGGTCAGAGGCCGCATGCTAAACAGAAATGTACCACTATCTATACATAAATAGTGCAGGACTGTTGCCCATTTTACCTGATCATCCTTATCCATTTTCTCCTTCTTTGTCTTGGCCTCCTGTGCAGCGATAGCTGCGGGATCTCTGTCTATGTATGTCACAAACCAGCCCTTTTCCGTTTCATCAACAACACATTTGCTTTCTTTTCCTAACCATTTCACAAAGTCTGTTAGTGTTTCCCATTGTGTTGCATTCATGTGAAGATGGTCTCTGTAGGAAACAAACATAAATAATAATGAGTATACTCATGTTGCAACCACACTTAAAATATGCTGGATATCAGTGGAATAAACAATGGATAAAGGTGGTAAAGTAATCCAATCAGATAGAACAGATTTCAAGTATCTTTAACAAAAATACAAAGACAACCACCAAGCAAACTGTTTATTTTTTATCAGTACTGATGTTATAAAGCTTTAATAGGTGAACTGAAGAAACTCACATGAAATAAATGCATAGGTGTTGATTTTTTTGATTGCTTTGAATGATGAGACAAGCTTGCCATTCATCTGATGGTAAGCGATATGAATGTCCAACATTAACAACATTTACCCCAAACATAATATAAAGACATATTGGTTAATGATCATAGATATGACATTTACCTGTTAGCAATATAATCTTGATACACCTTGTTAGCATTCACTCTCTTCGTTCCGAACTGTCGGTGCAACAGCTCCAAGTACCCGTCCGCAAACTCTTTCGAGAACTCATCTATGTATTTAGAAGCGTTGTCAGCAAAGAGCAGCAGTTGCCTCTGGTGTGACTCTGACATGGTATGGCATTTAAAACCGTTCTCGTCACGACATTGTTTCTGACACATCTGGCAGTACCAGCGCAACTTCTGTAATCCCTTAGCTTTTATTTTGTTCGCTATGTATTTTGGAGTACCTTTCTCAGCTTTTCCACCCATTTTATGAAGATATTTTGATTAATTACTATTTGTCACTGTCCTCTATCTTTACAAAGTTTATAATTTATATATTTAATATAGCTCCTTCCGATATCGTTTAGAAAAGCGATCAATCGTCATGAAAACAATTCGATAATTATAAGATACATCACAATATTCACAGTGAATTTAATTCAATTTTTAATTTGTGGCTCCCACAATATTCACAATATAACATCGAATACACTTTTTGACATTTGCTGTAATTTTTTTTTAATTCGTCCTTAGAAGACAGGTTATAGTCTTTCGACCATACTGCCTAGTCTTACGTATGTAAGTCATTTGCTGTCAATATTACGTTAGGTAAGGTATTGCTACTCACTGGCGCTACTCAGTACTAGCGTTAAACGACAAAGAGAATTATAATATTAAACGAGCAATATAATCTCAGATTTTTAATACTGCGTAAAACCCATGGAGTTAATTTGTATTTACTCCATTGTAAAACCAGCCAGGAAACAGACTACTAGCTCCGAAAAATATTTACCTATAATGCCAAGGCAAAAAAAAAGTTATGTTGCCACATTTCCGTGGAAGATCCAAAAAAGGATTTTCTTGTTATAAGTTTCAATCATATATTTATGTATGAAATCCCTAAAGTTATGGTTGTGGTATGAATGTTAAGCATCATTATTGGACAATAAACTATAATATATCTCTTTGCTGTATATTAATTAAAATCATTGAATTTTGCATATATATATTATAATTCTCTTTGCATTGAATTATCATCTATTTACTACGTAGAAAAAACCTAAAATATTTGTGTTGACATGTTGACGTCGTCACTCAAATCATTTAGGACGTCACAATTAAATTTTTTCGTAGTTTTGTAATTTGTTTCTCTTTGAATGAAATCGCTAAAGTTGAATTAGTAAACTGAAATTTTATTTATTGAAATAAATAATATTACTATATATATTTTAATATACATTTTAGGAACTTATTAACAACATAAACAAAATGAACGTTTTATGGACTAAACAGGAGCTGCATAAAATATTGAGTAAAGTGTGTATCTATACTACATACTTATGGTATTTTTCTGGAAAAAATATAAGTATCTGTGCAACATCTACGTAAATTCTTATTTAGAAAATGATTTTATATACTTGTATCGATACTTACGTGGTGATGTAGTATTATATCCAACTGACCCCCAATAATAATTCTTCCTGCTGATTGCTGCCATGACTTTTATAAAAGCGAAATAAGTTAAAAGAAAAGTTTTTTTAGTGTTTTTAGAAATAGCTTGGCTCTAGCGTAGTGTTATATTCTCTTTGCTTGGCAGGGAACCTACCAGTACCTACTCACAGAGCAGTTTTTCTATGTTTGATTCTGTTTAATATTTTTAACAAAAAATAACACGAAAAATATTTTTTTCTATGAAATCATCATAATTGGTTGAAAATTAAAGCAGCGATTTATATTTGAAAATATTGTTGGGAGGAAAAACGGGGGCGTGGTGGGATATAGTGCTGTCTCTATGTCACGCTCATAACGTTATTGTCGGAGAAATTCGGTGACGTCACAGTTTGCTATTTCTATTATTTGACAGCTGCTTAGCTGTTTGATGGAATGGGTGGTACCTACCCATTCCATAAAAAAATAGTCAAGTACTTAATTGGGTATTTTTTATTTAAAATATCTTGTAAGAGACATTTAAAATTTCTTATCAGGTAGCGTTGCACGCCCTCGTTGCACAATTAGCTCGCATCGTGAGCTTATTATTCAATAGTATCTACCTGCAGAGTTGAGTTCGATGGTGGTGACATTATTGCAGGAAACAGTGACGGTGCATGCGCATGCTTCTGGCGATGGGTGCTCAGCCCCGAGCCGCTGCTGTCGGCTCTGCGGCGGCGTCAACAGCCTGCGCAGCATTGGAGACACTTATGTGTGGGAGGGAGTTGAATCCAGATATGACCAACAACTGTACGACTGTTTTGGAGTCACGGTAGGCATAAATGATTTAAACCTTAAAATTGATTGAAAAGAAATGTTCTATGTCCATTGTATCAAAAAATTGAGCAAGAGTGGGAAGCGCTCATCCGCCAGACGTCTTTGCGCACTCTGGAAAAAGCTTTGCGCTTACACGGCCTGGTAACGTGCAGGCCTTTCATTAGGCGAGATCTTCGTCGTTTTTGTTGTTGCTACGACCATTCATATTCATTCGTCCATTACGAAGGTACTTTAGACAGTAATTCGATGAATTTTACATATTTATGTACTCTCTTTAAAAGAGTCCACTATGTTTGCGAATTAAATGTAAGTGAGTATAACAGGTATATACAAAGTAGTAAGTATAATAATGTATGTAGAAGAATAAAATGACAGTCATGCCTTTGGGTTTTAATCTAGTCTATTGTAGAGACTTCGTTGTGTTTAAATTGACTGGCGATAATTATGCTTTCTTCCCAGGTATCGTCCCCAGACTGTCTAATCTGCGGCTGCTGCGTGCAGCAGTTGAAGAGTACGGAACAGTTTCGGGCACTGGTTCACGCAGCGTTTGATAAACCGGCTAGTGAAAGTAAATACTAAGCTAAGTCACCGTATGTGGGCCTGGGCGGTTGATTATTTCGCCTCTCCCCTTAGACCGCCACTGACTAGAGGCATCCGTAGTTTGTTACTACCTACCCTCGTAAAAATATGGCACGACACGTGCTCTACATGTCTCTTATAACCTGCCAATGCATAAAAATTATACCTAGATCTAGAAACTTTTATTATCGCTCATGACTAACTTCATAGCGACCAATGAGCGGTGACACTGAATATATAACTCATATTTGCAGGTACATTAAAATCGGAGCACTTCAATGAGTTACCCAAAAAATTTTTAACGGAACACACCTATGTCGTGACTGAAAAAGAATTACCAAAAGCCATGTCTCGTCCTCAGATAATCTCGCATTTTCCAAACAAAAAAAAGAACTTTAAACTTAAAAGTGCCTTAAAAAAGACGTGCAGTTTAAGAAGGGTCAATGTGGCCTGTACAATATGCCGTCAAAGGTACCCTGCCATGGTTCCTAAACTTAGATGTGAGAATTTCATTTGTTCTCGATGCAAGAAGAAGTCGATGAAAACTGAAGTCTGTAGGAAGTGTACCTTAGTTGTGCCAGAAAATATGATGGAGAAGCACTTGGAGTTGCATCTGAAATCTGATAAACGCGCTAATAGCAGGTACTAACACGTGATGAAATCATAGATCGATGCATCAAATTATCCGGCAGACTTAATCACGGAATTGAATAGTCAATAAATATATCTATATTGATTTGAAAATACATATAGGTACCTATGCATTCGTATTATTATTCAAATTTATTTTTGCAGGTTACTCAGCCAGAGAAAAACGCAGCAAGTACGCGCTGAGAGTAAACCAAAAACCACATTGTTACCAAAATATAAATGCAGCGAATGTTCAAAACAATTCGAAATGGCTGTAAACCTAATAAACCACACGAAACTGAATCACGGACATAATTTGAAATGCGTTTGCGCCGTGTGCGGAAAGGAATTCAAAAATAAATATAAACTGAACGTGCATTTAAAGGAACACACGGGCCCGATATTCCAATGTCGAAATTGTATGACAGCCTTCATGAATAATCGCGCTTTGCAAACGCACAGTTATAGGTGCAAAGCAGGGATGTTATGGATATGAAATTTCGGATATGGATACGGATATGGATATAGGAATAAAATTATATCGGTTTCGGATACGGTTACGGATATGTAATTATTTCGGATTATCCGGTAGTTTCGGATAGTTTCGGTTACGGATATTAGATTAAAGTAAAATAAAAATATTATGTAATACAGTAGGGCGACGATTACTAACTATCGTTCGTCGTCATAGTCGATTATTAAGTATCGATGAACTAATTGGGGGACATGGGTGTTCGGAAAACCTCTGTGTTTTAATTTGAGATGCAATTTCAGTGAAGTAGCGCCACCTCCTCTCCGTGAAAAGATTTTATCACACTGTTTAAATTCTGCAAAATCAATTTAGTACGTAACACAACACTTATCCTTCACTTTACTAAATGAAGTAGCTACCTACTCCTAAATAAAAAAAAAATACTATTTATGAATGAGGTTAAGTATGTTATGATTAAAAATAACAAACAAACTATATAAAATTGACGTAGCGCCTGAGCGGTGAAACAAAAATCTGTAGTAACATATTATCCGTAACTTATCCGAAACTTTTTTAACGGAGACGGTTACGGTTACGGATATATTTTTATTTCGGATATCCGATAGTTTCGGTTACGGTTACGGAGCTCCATAACATCCCTGGTGCAAAGTATCATGATCAGTCTGTCAGGTAACAAGCACCTGATGCATGGGTTTCTAACTTTTTGAGTGTTCTTTAAATTTGATTCGTATAGTTCGTACCTAAGGGATTGGTGTAAGCGACATAATATTATTTTAATAAAAAGCGTTTTATTCCAAACAAGGATGGTTCGGTACAATATTTACATTTTCTAGTTTAGTATATCTATTTATTTAATGAACATACACACAATGATTCAAACACGTATCTACATTACTGATTTTATTAGGATGTGAGATTAAAATGCACCAAATAGGTACTATATTTTTATGCGAATTTGGAGCATTGTTTCCGCAGCGGCGGCGGTGGCATGCGCAGCGACGCCACGCAGCTCTTGGTGGCTGACAACTCTTTCCTTAGTCGCACAATGTCGAGCTCAGCCTGCCTCTTACGCTGGAAATACACTGTTATGATTATTTACAAATTATTTTATCGGCATAGCGAAAAAGATAAGACATAGTGGCAGATTTGCTCTAAGGCACAGTAGGCCCGGCCCTAGGGCGGCCAGACGATAAGGGCGGCAAATCGGGCCAAAAAAACTGATGATTACAAGAAATACTTAATTCAAATGCAGAGTATCTTAATGTATTAAAAGCTCGCGTATCTTACGATTATAATCTTCCTAAATCACTATTTTGGGTGCTGAGAAAGGGGCGGCACATTGCCTCGGGCCTAGAGCGGCTAGGACTGCAAATCCGTCACTGGTAAGACACATAAATTTAATCAAACGCGTACTCTTGCTTTTATAATATCCTGGCCCCGACGTTTCTAAAGGTTCTAACTATTGTATAATTTTATAAATACCTTTAGTTCATTAGCCAGCCTTGCCTCAATTTGGCCTACCCTCTGTCGTAGCTCGGCGATGTCGCGCATGAGCCGCGCGGCTGCCAGCTTGTTATCTGCCTGTAACGAATGCACCAGGTACTTATAAAAGGTGCGACGCAAGGGGTACCAATTTGAATGTAGATACATAGTGCTAAGTCTTACAATTCGTGACGGTGCGTTCTTGGCTACGTTCCTGCTGACCATGTTAGGCAGGTCGGCCAGCGATATAGGATTGAACAGGTGTTCTGGCGGCGGCGCCTTAGTCACCACGCCTTGTATAGCCTGTGAAATAGGCAAAATATGGAGCCAATTCTAGCTATAGGTACCTATTGTTTTTCATAAGTCGATCTTTATGAGTGACAGCAATTTTAACTTATAAGTATCTAGGTCATCTTACTTTGAGTTCAGAATGCCTTTAAAGTGTTCAAAACAAACCTGTGCAACAGCTTGTCTTGCGTGCTGGACGTGATGAGCCTCTTCTTTTTCTAAGTGTCGCTTGAGGTGCTCGATCTCGGACATGATCCCAAACTTTTCCTTTTCCAGTCTCAGGTTGGCTTGCTTTAAAGCCTGCAATCATTTTTCGAAATATTTTATCAGCGTTGGATTCAATATTACGGAAATAAAAATGTTAATATTGAAGACTTCTTTTTTGAAAATGTCCTATTGTGATACTACCAAACGTAATGTAAGTGTGCCATATATGAACAACAATAAAGAATGGAAGAGTAAAATTCTTTAGTATAAGTAATTAGCATATTATCTGAAACATGCAAATTTAGGATCATAAAATACTTAAATACAATAGGCATGGACTAAATAGTTGCAAATAGCGATAACGGTGAATTTTAATTAAAAATTAATTTGTTCAATTTGGACAATCAATTACAATTACCTACTTACTTCTTTCGTGGTACTTCGACTAATATTTATTTGAATGATGTGCTTATACAGCTAGGTAAAAAAATATTTCGCGTGATAGCGAAATCGAAAGGAAGTCCTCATGAATATGTGCGTGGGAATTTCTTCATGGTATATGATTGCCGGCCTGCAGGGAAGGTGAGGAACATGATTCGCTGACAAGTGTAGAGTCAACACGAAAAACGTTCTTTGAGAAATGCTGGTGGTCCATATTACGTCTGATCCAAATATTATGGAGCGTTTACACTATCTTTTTATATGAACGGATGTAATGTACTTAAATATTATGAGGAAAATTGAGTGGGTTCGCCGGCATGGGCGAATTACCTTCATTTTTTCCTTCTTCTCGAAATGACATTCCTCTATTCGTCTTTTCAGCTTTCTTTTCAATTCTTCTAGAAGATTTGTAAGTGTGATGCGATTAGATTCGAGGTCAGCTCTCTGCTGCACTATTTGATTGATTGAGGTCAAGAGTTTTATTCCTGAAAAAAAAAAGTAGATACAAAATAGAATAATTTGAAACAAACAAAATCGCGTCTTTATCAGATCATATTATATAGGTAACACTAAAAAAAATGCCTGGCCAATACCCATATAGAGGTTTTTGTAGATAGACCCCTAAATCTGTAGGCTGTATTTAAAAATAATAATATGTAAAGATATCAATTAAATATTTATATAAAAATAAATTACATTAATTTAGATTCTGGAATGATATTTGAGCTGTACCGTCATGAGTCAGGATGGCCGAGCGGTCTAAGGCGCTGCGTTCAGGTCGCAGTCCACTTCTGTGGGCGTGGGTTCGAATCCCACTTCTGACATAGCTTTTTGTATGAATAAAAATATAAAAAATAATAATAACTTATGTAGATGGCTACTGCAATAGTTTTATTTTGAAAAATTTACTGTAATGTTATGTTTAGTGGTGTTTGTATATTTTCAACAGTAGTACTTACTTATGTATATCGATTATAATGATTGCGTATTCTTTTTTACTGCATATATTTTTGTACAGCTATTATAATCTTTTAAAAATGGTTTAGCGGTAGTGGAGTAGCGTGAGTTGTTACCCGTGGCGGACACAAAATTTGTGTTGGCGACAAATTTTGGGTTTTGGTAACGGACGAAAAAAAAATTCAAAAAATAAGTCACGCGCGCCCCACTTAGATGATGGTTCATGCGATAATAGTAAAAAAACAATCACTGTATATTGGCACTGCATTATAAAAGGAAATGCCAAGTCAGTGTATGTCACTTACGTTGTTCGTTGAGACGAAACCTTTGCGCAGCTGGCTGGAAGTGGCAAGCGTCGGGACTTGGGGCTCCGGAGTCGTCACCCGGGTACGACTGCGGTCCATAGTTCTGCACGCTTGAGTCCGCCGAGTCCTGGGAAATCAGAGGCTGCTGATAAAAACGACAAGAGTAATGGTTTTTTCACCATAAAAAAAACAATACTCTAGGCCTACATTTACTTAACGAATCGAAGGTAACGTGTGTCGGTACTGCAAAATCCGCAATAGCAAAATACTTGTGACAGTATTGCCACCCGTCCACCGTAATCCATAAATAAAAGCCAAAAAAGTACTTATATATGTGCACGGCAAAATCTATATAAGACTTCACTGAATAACTTACCAATGATTTATATTTAGGCAATTCATCGCTGGTAAACCTAACACTGTGATTTGCATTCCTCGCCAGCTTCTGTCCTTGGTGCAGGATCTTTAACGCCATCTGAATTGGTGATTCGTATTCACAGGATTATTTTTAAAGATAAACTAAACAAGGATTTTTCGTACCCGCTGTGAGCAAACCAATATACTACGAGAGACACGGAACTAACGTTTACCCTAAACTAGAGTAATTTATTCGCAAATAAAATACTTTTGCATAATGTAAAAATGGCCCTTAATTTCGATGTTGGATATTAAGCCGTTAACTTTGAAATTATTATTATTTTCTAAGTTTTTCGTGTATTTTGCTAAATCTAATAAATACTTTTGTGCTAAAAGCTTACCGAATAGTTTTTGCGCTGCACGGCGCTCCCTGCGACGGATTTTGCATTCGATCTTACTTTTGCTATGGTTATGTTGGATATTTCGTATTGGGGTACAGCGTGTTACAATATTCTAGACTATTATTAACTAAGTTAAAGAGGTAGTATTTTGTTTTATTACGTCGCCAATGTCTAGAACTACTTTAACGATATTAAAAATTCTTTAACCAATGGAATGTTACCTATGTCTATTTTTCCTTAATACTTTACCTATATCTTGACTAGGTACAGGCTTTTGGAGGGTACGGACATACATTTGCTAAAATAATTACACCTGTATGCGATATAATTATGCTATTACCCAATTTGTTTTATATATTGACGTACATATATATCGATGGCTTTATATCGGTAATTGATGCATAAAGATTACAGCGGGAGACGTACCTCTGCGTTGTGTGATTCGTGATTGTTAGGTTACTAAAGTAAAATAATTTAGGTAGAATTTTTAAATCAATTACTTAACAACGAGGGATTTTTTTTAAACTCAATGTGTTGCGACATTTTATTGCAAATATATTGTTAAGTACAACATTTATCATCCACGTCTACCGCATAAGATTGATACGTTTAAGTAAACAAAGTCGTGTAAAAAGGAATCAGCCTGTATTTGTTAACAAGCTCGTACTTGGTACGGGGGCGCGTGTATCGTAAAAAATAATATCATAACCGGTACATTTTGCCAATGGGCCACCGCCGTGGACGATTCATACCGAATGCGCGCATTTATTTATTCTTTGTTGCGATGATCCACGTGATCAGACGGCCAGCTATATGAGGTATCGCTGGAATAACTGGTCGATTACTGTACCTCCTGCGCTTGACTTATTATGTACATTCATAAGGCTTCTTATTTTCTTGGGTTTTTCCTGTATAAATGCGTTATTATATATTTCGTAGTATGATAATCGAAGGTAACCAAAACGAAAATGTAATTGACCTAACAATGACACAATATCATGACCGTCCGCCACCATTTTTAATGGCCGGTAAATTGTGGGGGCGTTATTCTTCAGAAAAAAACCCACCAGGGTCTGTAAAATACAGCTGTAGTTGTATTGCCGCAATACTATTGCGAGTACGACAACCGCGCCGAGGTCCCGGGTTCAAATCAAGAGCCGCGTCAAAAACATTGTGACTGGTTTTTTTCATCTTTCTCATTCGCAGCTTGGAGTAAGAAAATTACTGGTGTAAACCGGCCCCTGCCTCAGAAACCACGTAAAGCGGTTGTTTTTGCATCTAATTTCTCTTCGGTCATGTCGGATTGCAGTCTCACCGGACTTTGATAGTGAAGATGCAGAGTGCACCTGTTTATTTCGTACTATAATATCGCCTACGCACCTGGCTAATTTGTGTCAGATTGGTTGCCATGGCCGAGAGTGGGGTAGGAGGAAAGTTAATCTATGCACTACGATTAATAAAATCGGAATTTATTATTTGCGCCATATTACATACACTCCTTGTCCGTTTGACAGAAGATCGGCAAGCTTGAATTTACTGCACTGCCGCACGCTACCTTGGTCACGCACCCTCTAGACAGCTATTTTGACATTATATACCGATGGTGATATTTGTCATTTTAAATTTTAGACAAATTAATAGCTTGGTTTGGCCTTTACCTTAAACCAACGAAAATCAATTATCGATCTCAATCGCAATCTTTGAATCGATCTCGAGGACTGACAATTGACGAGGAGAATGGAGAACGCACTTTTTTGTGATTGATCCTACGACAGCGACTGCGGTAGCTTAAATGGATTACGTAATTTAAACGTATTTTCCTGCAATGCTAAACTTAATTTTTCAAGATATAAAACTGCACGACGTCTTCTACAAACCAAATACAAGAGTAGTACCTAGTTTTTGAGCGCACAAACAATCAATCCCCAATCATTATTATCAACTATGTATTCCTTTAACATCCGGTCTCCAGTATCTTACAAACGTATTACACCAGTTGAA
Organism: Manduca sexta; assembly: GCF_014839805.1. Taxonomy (NCBI): domain Eukaryota; kingdom Metazoa; phylum Arthropoda; class Insecta; order Lepidoptera; family Sphingidae; genus Manduca; species Manduca sexta. Next base: position 3,969,212 of record NC_051140.1, read on the forward strand.
ATTCTTAGGTATTTTTGGTAGTTATGTGTTACCATAAACTAAGACATCAGAATAAATTTCTGTAGTTTAGCTATATATCGCAGGGTCTAATGTGTATTATCAATAGTTTCTTTTTGCCAATGATGAGCTATTAATCATTGTTATAATAATCTATGAAGTATTATTTATATCTTTTCGTGTAATCAATCGAAAATATTTTAAAAGAATTTAGTTGAAAACATAAATGTACTCATTTGGTAAAGTACCTATACTTTTCATGTTAATATTATGTATCAAGGGATGCAACAATAAAACAATGTTTATATACTAAAGTGTTTAGTTTATTCGTTCTCCTGCGAGCGGAGACGGGCGGCCGCGTTGGTGACCCTGATGCTGAGTTGCTGCGCGCGCTCAACTATCGCCTTGCGCTTCTTGGAGGAGACGCCGTGTGCGATTTCTGCGCAGTATTTCCTGTTCTGCATCATAAGGATCTCCAGTTCGCGGACATTGTGGACGAGCACCTGGAATAAATTAGTTGGACATTATAAATAATTACATCACTAACATAATTTATTTATTAAATATAGGTGGCCAGATTTCTGGTTAATGGTACTCAATAGATTTCATGGAGTTACTAGATAAAAAATATTATGATTAGTCTGACAGCAGGGACAGTTTTACAAATCTTTTATTTATATTTTATTAATATAATTTTTAACAAGTAAGTAATAATTCTTGTTTCATTAAATATCTAATTTCAGCATGAAAATGGTTTTGCATTCTTACACATAATTTCTATTGGGAATATCACATCAGTCTCAACAGCATTCCAAATTACCTTTCCCAAATATATTTATATGGGATGTGATACCTGAATAGTATATTATTTCCCACTACACACTACCCAAGACACTATAATAATAGCATATTTTTAGTTTACAGCATACCTTAAAGCTAATTTAAACTCAATTGATTCTTCAAGGGTGCTTTAAATGACTTACATTGCTGCAGCACAACCATTGGGCGGCAAGGAACTTAGCAGTAAATGTAGTGTGCTCTTAGGTCTATTAATCAAGGATTGTCTGTGTTGTGACAATTCTTACAGCTTTAAACGTAAAGAAGGACACCTAAGGAGGTGTGACTTAATTCGAGGCAGCCATATGCGTCATGCCTCTGAGTGAGTTGTGACATACATTTATTTATGTTGTCCTTTAATATGAAAAATGCTATATTTACAATAGTTTGTGTAACAGATATAAAATTAATCTCACCTTGCGGAAACCATTGGGGAGCATGTGACGGGTCTTCTTGTTTGAACCATAACCAATGTTGGGCATCAAGTACTGACCCTTGAAGCGCCTACGCACTCTGTTGTCAATACCTGAAAACAGCGAGTCATTTAGTTATAGTTATGATAAATTGTGGTGCGCTAATATAGGATTTAAGTATTGAAAACAAACTTTTGAAATGATTGACTTTTTTTGATCTTAATGAAAATGCTTGTATCTGCCACAATGACCAGATAGCTACACCAGCTATATGGAATAGGGTTCAGCAGAATTGTTTTAGCAAGGTAACAAATTGTTAATGTCATATTGAGTATGACACCACAGAGTGCCCTTGCACAGTGTGCAACACGCTACTGGCATCAAATTCATTGGTTTGCTACCAACGTGTGGTAATCTGTAATTGCGGACTATATACACTAATATAGACAGAAATTGTAGAAATAATAAATGACACGGTTATTTAATTCAATGGTTATTTATCACTGCTTTATTACTTATTCCCTCACTTTCCTAACCTAATAGTCGCGATGCTGTTTCTACTGAAAATATTGCTTAAGTTAATAGATATTAGAAAATTAAATTAAAAGAAGCCGCTACACACATATTTATCATAACACTTTAGTAAATAACAAATATTAACAGGTTATAGACAGGTAGTCATGAATGTGGTTATCGTGCATGGACATCATTGTATCTTACCTCTCGGTTTACGCCAGTTTCTCTTAAGTTTGTCATAGCGATCCGACTGGTGGCGGATAAATCTTTTCGTCCTTTTTTTGACGATTGTTGGCCTGTATACAGGTCTGATAGCCATTTTGATTGTTTCTTAGGAAACGCGGCAGTGAACCACGCGGTGACACGGCCGCACGAAAAGAAAGAAGGAATAGACGAGCGAAGACATATCTAGAGTCAAAGTGTGTTTTGGATTACTAATTTGATGATTTTAATTCAAATATTTTCTATCATTATCTATGGTCAAAATAGTTTTTTTACCGGTTTTTACAAATCATACTGTTAAATCTATTTGTATATTAGTTTATACTATAAATTTTGGGTAAATATAAATTTATTTTATGTAGCTGAATTGTATTTATATGTTTTTACAATACGACTGAATATTTCTAGCTTTTATAAAAATAATGTTTTTATTCGGTTTATAATCTGTGGCTAACCATAAGCTAGAATTTATGACAGCTGCTCACGCAACGAGAACAAACCGAATTATCTATGCCACAGACGCCAAATGTCGCCATCGATCAATGACATTTTGTGTAGTTGAATTTATTGATATAAAGCGTTAATGTAAATAATAAACAATTTCGTTAAAAAAATCGGCTTCCAGTCGATATGTATGCCAAGGGCAAGGGCTCCACGGTGCCTTCGGACGCTCAGGCTCGCGAGAAATTGGCACTCTATGTGTACGAGTACCTACTGCATGTTGGTGCGACCAAAGCGGCGCAGACTTTTCTGTCGGAAATACGATGGGAGAAGAATATAACGCTGGGGGAGCCCCCCGGGTTCCTGCACTCATGGTGGTGTGTATTTTGGGACTTATACTGCGCAGCGCCGGAGCGTCGCGACACCTGCGAGCACTCTTCAGAAGCTAAGGCATTTCACGATTACGGCTTCGTCAATTCTGGATACGGCGTCAACGGAATAGGTCACAATGCCGGCCCAGCACCGCCAAATGACGGTTCGTACGCTCATTTGCACATAATATCGATAAATGTAAAAAAAATGTTTGTCCTATTCGGATTAGTAGGGCACGCTGTATTTTATCTTATGTCGTAAATAAATAGTTAATTTTCGGGCGCAGACTTGTTGTCGAGGCCTCTGCTTTCGCATTGATCATCATTTGTCTCGTCGCACGAGGCTAAATACGCGTGTTTTAATGTTTATGAGATGGGGTTCTGTAATTGGAAAGTGTTGCTGCACACACAACTAAAGTAGGTTATGTTATGTTTATAGTTCTCTAACTGTGTATTGTGGCCCATTGGCTTACTAAATTGTATTGTTGAAGTTTCTTGTGCTACATTTCTTTAAAAATACATATCTAAATATTTATTTTCAGTGTGTACTTTTAGATTTAACCTGTTAAACAGGTAAGGAATCTTAAACATAGTTCTAAATAAAAGATATGTATTGGGAATACAATTACAATATACAACTGTTAAATTTATACATAAACAGAGAACTTATTTAACTTCAATTCAAGTTCCAGTTCAGTTGACTTTCTGTGTGTTTTCAGATACCCCTAAGATTTATAGACCTATAACAATATTAATAATTAATATTTAGCACCAAAAGATATTATTCATAACAGAGATGACATAAATCTAGCCTTACATATGGTTAGGAGTATATAACATTATATTAGAATGTACTGAAATCATTCTGAAATTGCTTTATGAGTGAATGATGTAAATGTTATAGATATCAAGTGTAGAATATGAAGCTAAAGGTCAGCTCTGGTTTCTATGTACTTTCAACAACAAAATATTTAAAGTGGGTTCTGTCTAAAAGAAAATAATTTAATTCTGCATAAGATTTTTGTTGGGCTATTGTTTGTGTGGCAGAACTTACTGTGAGGAGAAAGTTATTTCTATTTTAGTGTTTTGTTTGCAGCCAATAAGTTGAGCAATTAGTTTATCAAAACTATCCAAATTGTAATATTTTTTAGACAATGCAACACTATTGGTTGCAGAGGACTATAAAAAACAGTTTTTCTTAAATTACATTGTAAATTTATAGTCTCCTGTATGTTATATGTATGTATGTACACAGATTTTACAGAAATCCATATATGGATGTAAAATGATCAAAATTATTACACTGAACATGAATAACTTGTCTAATTGTTTAAAAAGTTCTTTTATCTGCATTTTTAGTTTCTGAAACCTTACAGCAGCCCTGTCACAATGTGTTGATATATTTTAACATGTCAACTCTATAATTCTTTAAAATAATTTTTTTAAAAAACCAAAATTATTTAACAAGGTGTCTTGTTTGCAGGTATTGTTGTGATCTAATTATATAATTTATTTCACCCTGGCCTCTTCATTATTTCCAGGTATGGGTGGCGGTGGAATGCCTCCAGGATTCTTCCCGAATTCACCACTGCGACCCTCACCTCCTGCACCACACCCAGGGTCACAGCCATCTCCACACGGACCGCAGCCACAGCTAATGGGCACAGGACAGCCTTTCATAGGACCCTGGTACTCTAGTGGAGGGCCGCGGGCCGCTGTCAGGATGGGCATGGGCAATGATTTTAATGGACCACCAGGTTAGAAATTACGTAAATATATGTTTTTTTTAACCCTGCTGGCACAGTGTATATATTGGACTTCTTACTAATAGTAATTTAAATATAATGCTAACCAACACATTTTTGTATCCATCACTAGTTGCCAGAATTATGTTGGCCTCTTAATGTGCAATGAAACAATGCACAGTACTATTTTTCGGATTGAGCAGCACTAATGAATTGCAATATTTTTTTTCTTTTGCAATTGAATAACAAGATGCTGGTCACCTGATGTTGAGTGATATAACCACCAATAAAGTTACAAACAATGATCAGAACTTTCACTTCCAAAGTAATGTATGACATTCTACAGTGTCATCACCCTGAGACATGAGATGCTAATGTCTTTACACCAAAGGGTTCATGCATAATGTAATTTCTTTACAATTTAATATAGAAGTTGGGCAGATACTTTGAGATTATTTAACAATAAAACAATATTTTTTAAACTTCCCAGCATTAGTATTTAGTTGTCTGGATACACTATGATAATATGCAAATCAGAACAACATTATTGCATTTTCTGATAACATATCTTGTCCTAAGCATTTTTGATATAGACAACTTTTTGGTTTCAACACATTAAAAATAAATGAGTTTAGTTTTGTTTTTGAAAACCAATGTACTATAATATAAGCAAATTCTAAGACTGAATGATGTGGTCAATCAAATTACCATTGACGGACTTTATAGAATATCATCATCATTAATTTGATTCTACCTGTTTTCACTATTAAATAATTAGTAAATTTAAAACTGTTGGAAATTATAATTTCATGAAACTTAAAAATAAGCTAATAACAGGTATACATTTATGTTGACCAGTCATGGTGTATGTGCAGGTCAAGGCATGATGGGTAACTCAATGGAGCGCGGCGGGTCGGGCGGCAGCGGGCTGCTGGGCGGGCCGCGCATGACGCCGCCGCGCCCCGGCATGGGGCCCATGTCGCCCGGCGCGTACGCGTCCGGCATGCGCGGCCCGCCGCCGCAGGGACCAGGTCGGTTGCATCTACACTTCATATTGCATGCTCAGATGGCTGCACACATAGTTATAATGAAGGCCACATAAGTAACGTCGTATTTCATGCATGTTTGTTCTTGGGTTTTGTATATTCAATGATGAAATTCGTTAATTAAAAATCTATATTCCTAAAATATATCAGGTTGAGTATGTATTGTAAATGATACGTTGGTGTTAATGTAGGAATGCCGCCGATGGGCATGGGTCCGCGCGGCGCGTTCGGCGGCGGAGGCTCGGCGCCGCTGAACTACAGCGGCGGGTCGCCGGGCGCGTACGGGCCGCCGCCGGGCTCCAACGGGCCCCCGGGACCGCCCACGCCCATCATGCCAAGCCCGCAGGACTCTTCCAACTCCGGTGAGTACCACACACACACGAGGGAAGGGAATACTGCGGTGTGCCGGGGTTATGATTAGTTCTATATTCAAATATTAAAACTGGTTGAGATTCAAGTACCTCTTTGCCGTCGAACGAGTCTAGCATGCGGGGTAGCAAAAATATTTGAAGAAGTTATAAAAAACATATTAAATAATATAAAGATTACTTAGATGGTAGCCTTTTAAGAAGAATACCTATAAATACTTTTATTTTATAATCAAAATATTGAGTGTGTATGCTTTGCCAAATCAATAACGATATAATACTAACTGGCTTGCTGCGCCATTGCGGATTAAATATTGTTTTGATTATTAAAAACGTGAGCAAATATTAAATAATAATACATGATACATTTTTATTTCTTCCCAGGGTTTTCGTGACTAACGGCTGTTTCAAACCGGCATTGTATAAAAATTTTAGTTATTATACAAATAAAAATGTGATAATAAAAATCTTTAATACTTTCATAAATAAACACAAATTTATAACAAAATACAAAATGTGTGTAATTATTATTACGATATAAATAAAATGCGTACATATATAACGGTACTAAAGTAAAAAAAAGAAACCTCTGCACACCTAAGTCATCTAATAACACGATTTTATCTGTGTTTAATATTTTTTGTCATATAACGCATTATCTAGTGACGTTTGCCAATGATACTAACACAATTTATCGATAAAGGAAATCGATTAAAACGAAAAAACGCAATGATCTAATTGACGCACAAATCTTATGGCGTGGGTATCTCTGGAACTAATTGGATATCGTACAACACTCAAACTCGAAGCAAACGATTCTGCAAGTGATCTCTCGTTTTAAAGCGGGGATAGAAATTGCTTATGTAAAGAAATATTAATCGATTATCGTAGTCAATATTCCGAGTTATTATGTATACAATCGATTATTAGGAAAATCTATATTCGCCCACTTCTAAGAATCATGAACGATTACCCGATTACGAATATGTGTATAGGAACATTCAATATTTGTATATATAAATTCTATAAATATTAAAAAAACGTGCGTGTATAGATGCAACAATATTCTTGCAATCTCCAATGCCGCGATACGTTTAAAAATAATTTATTTTGCAGTGTCGAATTATTTTCAACAATTGAGTGATATCTATTTTTAGTCATTTTTTAATTCAAGGGTCCTATTCATTTATCTATAACAGTTTATTTTTTGTTATTAGTTATTGCACATTTCCCGTGGTCTGGTAATCAAGTTTACCATCGTGCTGAGAAAAACTTACAATAGTTAATAAAAAAAAACTTACTAAAGTGCTTTGGAACGTTTATACTGTAAAGAGTTTTTTTTTCAGTTATTTTATTTCAAATTACTGCTTATACTTAGTAAGTTTTTCTACAGTGAGATAGGTATATTTGTTGTATTACGTATGTTTTCCAGGCGCCCTTCACTAGATCCCCGATATATGTATAGTCTCTGTGTAGTATGTGCCTTGAACGCACGTTTTTTTAAAGAACCGCATAAAATGCGTAAGTATAAAAACACGAGTCGTAGTGGCGGCAAAGACGTAAAACAAAATTCACACAAAACTTCGTCAATCCAAAATGAGAAAATTATTTCACAAATGAAACTGTTTTGTGATTATGCTATTTTTTGCAGTTTGCGATAGTTCTATTGAATTACAACGGCGTGCGTTCATGACATATATAATTACTTATTGTCGGTATTGATTTCTTGCCGTCGTATATATTTTGGAGTCGCAATATCAAACAAATATCTGACTTCAGTTTTTATATGTTTGTAATATCGACACACACATGGGAAGTCATTTGAACTATTAAATTTCGCGAATCGATTTTTTGCTCTGAACTAAAATCATGGCGCGTTTCACGTGTCACGTGTTGTCGAAATACTCGCGACAAGGAAAATCCTTGGAAATAATTGTGACCAAAAATAACCAAACACGCGGCAAGGAGTTAAAACGTGACCTGAAAACATAATTAAGTTGTAATGTATAATTTCTTACTTTTTGTTCCGCTTGCTTCGTTCTCGCTTTAACCTTTGATTCGTACACGCTTGGGTCTCCAGTGTTCGCTTTTTACGTCCTTTCGTATCTCTACTGTCTATCACCTGGATATGTTCTTTTGTAAAATTTTATTTTTTTATTAAATGTTGTTGAATGGAAACGAATGGTAAAGTTTTAATTTTGTTGTATTTATACTGATTTCAATTTGTATATTGTTATAATATTGCATTAATTGTGGAGTGTTCTTCCTTTTTTCTTTTAAATATTCGCAATTCATTTGTTTCCATTGCAACAACACTATGTGTAATTTAGGATATTCCTATATATTTGTAGCTATCATAAATACTTTAATGATAATTATGATATCTAGAATTAAATGGTACAATTTCCCAGCGTTGCGTTGGTAATGCTAAATAACTGGCAGTACCTATCGTCAATATTGTTTATGGAGCTATAAGAAAACGTGAGTAAGGAAAAAAATCGTCGTTATATTGTGCATTAAATTATGACGCTGTGTTAAAAAAATGAATATTGTCAAAAGAAACTTCACGATTTTTTTTTATATTGTAAATATATGGCGATAGAGCGAGATATATTATATTTAAAAATAAAGAGTTAGTCACTGCACTAACTCGCTGTATCTCCGGTTTTAAAGGATATCTCGAATTAAAAGTAAATTCGCAGGGTATATGAGTTAATATGTCTGGAACAACATCGGATCTATAATCACGTTCAAGTGTCGATGTTACACGGTATATTACGTACTAGCGACCCGCTCCGGCTACGCACGGGTGCAATGCTGACTATTTAATGGATGTTATTATTATGCATATAAACCTTCCTCTTGAATCACTCTATCTATTAAAAAACGCATCAAAATCCGTTGCGTAGTTTAAAGATTTAAGCACACATAGGGTCAGAGAAAGCGACTTTGTTTTATACTATCTAGTTATACGTAATATGGAGGCACTGCCCATAAAATCAGAATGGGTCCATGCCACACGTTATATATTTTTTAACGTTTAAAAAATCACAACACATTTCATAATGCACGAGTATGCTAAAATATACTTGATAAATGATATCCAACAGTAAAAATTATTGTGTATAGTTCGGTGTCCATAGTAATGGGATTCGTGTAGACATGATGTGAGTGTGTTTGTTCGTTCACCGCTCACCGGCCTTCTACCTCAACCCATCGCCATTTCCCGCGCACGGTGCTTCAGTGCACCGCTTGACTCACATGTATTATGTCACGTACGTACACGTGTGGGGAAGCCTCGCGCAGTAGTCCCTCTATAAAAAAGAAAACAATAATTATTTAAAAAATCCCATTTAAATCACTTTCCTTTCGAACGTACAAACTTGATGAATAAAATTTAATTCTTGTGTTCAAATATGATCTTTGCGGACACTTGTGTTCCAATTCCCAAGGGAAATTATTACACTAGTTTGAATTTTGTAATTAATTCGTAAAGTGTCGAACAAATTATTAAATATTGGGAAGGGAGGAAAATCTCGCAATATACCGGGCAATCGCTTCGTGCCCATTTCATCTATGGGCGTAGCAAGCGTAATGCTATAAGTTAGCACATTGAATGTTTTTGTTGGGACAGAAAATCTGTATTGTTGGTATTAATGGAATATTACGATATATATGTACATAAGATATTGCAAACTATTCTTAAATGGTCATTTGTCGAGATGTGTCTCAGTCGAAACCGTTTATAGCGACGCGATGCCAGTCAACCTCACTGTCCGTATAGAAGGGAATCTAATTAGTCAAGTATCATAATAATATGTTTAGGTTATAACATCAAGTCACTGTGAAAGTCCTAAATGAAAATAAAAGTCGTTTCATTTTTCATTGAAGTCGTTATAACCGGTTCCGATAGTAGTGATACCAATACATAAAGCCAGGGTTGCCAGGTGTCTGGTTCCACCCGGACAGTTTGGTATTCCAGTCCTTTATATGGTTAAAATGAAAAGTAGACCGGGAAGCTTTCGGATTTGGTTTATTAGACTTTTACAATATTCAGCTCTGGTAACGTTTTTTTTGAGACGTTTGTATTTGCGGCGCATCGGTTATACAGTTAGTGGGATAGCTCCCTGTCCGTTGTTACCGGACTTTGGCAACCCTGTACGGAGTTGAGTGTAAAGGTGCGGTGGTGGGTTGTGGGCAGGCGGCGACAACATGTACACGCTGATGAAGCCGGTGGGCGGCGGGGCGCTGGGGGCGGAGTTCCCCCTGGCGGGCGAACACGGGCCCGCGCAGACTCACCTGCCGCAGCCGACGCCCTCTGAAGGTGCGAACATGCTCGCGATGGGATGACACGCCCTTACTTTATCTATCTTAAGCCGTAGTCATGGCTCGGAGAGGCCTTCCCTAGGCCACAGTCTCAACTGTTCACAAACAATTATAGGGTTCTATAAGTTCCTAATTCTAAATTGGAGTCATAGTACAAATTACAATGATTAATACCAATAAGATGAACGAATGTACGATATCTTCCGAAACAATTTATTTTCATATATTTTTCAGCTGAGTAGAAAATCTTTGCCTTTTGTTTTTGCGAGTTTCTTTAGTTTTATGTTGCTTTTTATTCATGTGTAGCTAAAGAGTTCTTAGTACATTTAACTCATTCACTCACTCTTGAACGTCCTTAACTTCAGTGTAGTCTTGGTCACCTATTACTTGAATACAATGTGTCTGGCGTTCATCGTCTGTATTGAAGTAGTGTGCTAGAGAAGTTTTTTTTTTTATCAAAACTCGTTATAGTGCTCGAAATTTAAATAGGCTTTGATTTTTAAATTTTTTCTGTATATAGTATATGCCATTTACTCCTAAGGACCAAAATAGTAATAATGATCTTTTAGTCATTAATTCTTTATGAATTAATTAATTTCATCAATGATAAAAAAATAACCTAATTCGGGCAATCGTAATACAGCGATGTAAATCTTACGGTATATAGTGATATTCGATGAAAAATTGCATATTATAAGTAAGTGATGTGAACACGAACACAAACAATACACTTTCTCGGTGATTATTGGAAAAATGTAGAGATGGAAATTATGCACTCTTTCTATCTGTTTTACGGAGCGTGCACATGAGACGGGTTTGCATTATACATAAAAATTGCAATGTATAGAAATGCAAATTAAAAAGTTCTATATCTAATGTTGCTCTCTGCTTTTTACTGACCGACCGAGGCAACCTGCCGACATGCAAAATCAAAACGGAATGTGTAAAGTTACTTTACATTTCTTTTTATTCGGACATTGCATCTTTAAAGAAGAAATCGTGTTGCAGAACATATTGACAAAAATAATGAAGTATCATGAACTTGTATTTAGAATGATATTCATCTGTGTCGGAGTTTATTTAGGAATTTCTTACATTTTATTTTTTTATGTATATTCTAAAGATAGACATATCAAAAGGTCCGTAGAACCGGTATTATTTAATGGTTTAAATAACACCTCTACAAACCTAACGACATAATGCCGCCGTCAAAAGGAAGAGGTCGATAAAAAATTTGGATAATGATGCGTGTCCGTATAACGTTTTTTTAGATGTAAGTAAAAAAACGATTAAAGTGTATCATTTTATTAACTGGACGACTTTTTGACGATTTGGACCTCGGCCTTCTGTTGGATCTTAAAATTCAAATTATATTGTTTTTTAGTAAAAAATAATAGAGCGTGTCGTCCCATATAATAACAATTTAGACTTAATTATTTTAACTAAGTAATATTAAGAGAATGAAGCAAGTTGGATAGTTTTTAGAAATTAAGATTTTTATTATATTTGTTATGCGTTGTATAAGAATTATCATCTATCTCGGGCATAAAACATTCATTCATTTCATGCATATATAAAATGAGTTCAATAAAAGTTGGATGGCTCTGAACAGGTGTTATGGAATTTTATATTCCTAAATTGCCTAGATTTGTCACTGCGTGATGTTTGTATAACATTAGTTCGTGGCAGTATTCACAGTAGGCCTTTGACACTACTATATACAACTTTGAATGAGTAAATTCATAACGACCTCTAGAAAGGACCTTTTATAAAGTTTATATTTGATGTCATTATTCAGTGTTAACATTTATATATTCCGAGACGAAGAATATGTTCATTATTAGGAAAGGTATAATTAATTTTAAAGTAAAATTATTCAACACCTGACGGCCGTTTTTTATTTCATAGCATTTGTAATTGTGTGAATGCTTGACCTGATGGTATGTGTATTTGCAATAAGTTCAGGGTTATAGAGGTTTCGCTCAATTAGAATATAGTTGTAATATTGCAGTAAAATGTTTTAAGCTATTCGTAATATCAAGATGTTTGTGTGCCATCTCCTCGTGTTAGGCTCTGGCTAGTTGTACAAGCAGGCCGGATCATTATTTAAGTATTATAAGATGTTAATTATAAAGTTTCGTTAAGATCCGTACGGTGGCTAACTGACTCGCGAGGAATGCGGTTGGACTAGGCGTAGTTAATTGCGGTTTAGATCCACGCGTCCTCGGTTAATATCGTGTTGGACCAACCTGTGCACATTGAGTTTAATGTGTTCTTTTCTCGATATATTAATAATGCCCGTTGCACAAACTAAAGTTACTTAATATAGAAAGTAAATCTCTAAAGTAAGATTTAATACCGGAATCACTGTCGGCTTAACGGTGTTTGTTTTTGTTGTAGTTACACTAGTTAATTATTTTGTAAATAAATGCCATTTTCTTTAACTTTGTTTTATTTTTAATTTTTAGTGCAATATTGACGTCCGCAGACATTACATTGCCACGAGAGAGGGAAAGGAACCCATTAAATCATATTGTGTATGTTTGGTCCGAAAGGAAGATAACCAAAAATATTTGTGCTTTCGGAACTTGCGGCTAATATTTAGTTACAAAATTTTCACTTTATAATCTTTATTATAAATGTGTAAAATATTTTAATGGATATCATACATAACTCGGGTTATCAAAATATTAATTCAAAATATCACTAACGAAAACGCTTATACACAGAAAAAAACAATTGCTAAACTATAAAGTAAAGCTTGATATCGCATTAAAATATGAATGAAAAGATGACTAGTAGGGGTTTAATGGCAATGAATTGATGAATACAGTGTTGTTCTGTCCTGGTTATGTAATGTCGCTGATCAGGCTTGGTCGGGCAGGTCTAGGCGGCGTGGACGGCATGAAGTCGTCGCCGGGCGGCGTCGGCGGCGGCGGGCCCGGCACGCCGCGCGAGGACTCCGGCTCGGGGATGGGCGATTACAATCTAAGTAAGTCACTTTTATCACACACGCGTTTTGAGGGTGTTACTATCTGAGAGTGCTGCCTGGAACGTATTAAATTTTTGGACACTAAATAGTTTCAACCATAGGCAATTAAACCAAGCAAATTATTATTTAATTTTAGTTTTCTATGTAAACACTATTTACTGATGATAATAAGTGTCAACGTCTGTTTACAGGTTTCGGTGGACCCGGCGGCGATCAGAATGACCAAACTGAATCGGCCGCCATATTGAAAATCAAAGAGAGTATGCAGGAGGAGGCGAAGAGATTCGAGAAGGACCCCGACCATCCGGACTATTTCATGCAGTGAAAAATGACGTTAGCGTACTGTGGCCGCCAACTTGCCAACGGTAATGTGACGTGAGCGGGCGCTTCCTGCGTGCGCGCGCCCTTGACGTTTGATGGCGACGGTAATGTCACTTTGGGTAGGCCGACACTCTTCTGTTCATCCAACCGACGCATCGAACAATCATATGAAAGGTGCTTCTGTGAGACAGCGCTCCGCAGAAATATACTAATTGTATGTAGACGAAGTTTGATGTATTTTGTTAAAGAAGCAAATCAACTAAGATTATAGCGTTCCTTCTATTATTGTCAGGTGATTTATATTTGTATAGAGAGATGTAGGTGAGAGACAAACTCAGCGCACTCTTTAATTGCTCGGTTGTAACGTTTACATGATATTTTAGTGTGTGTACACTATGCATATTAGTTAATTTTTTTAAAGTGTAACAAAGAATAGAATTAAATAATTTACCGATTTAACATATTTAAAAAGGCTATAGATTTTATTTTACTAAGTTGAGTGAGTTATATATATTTTTAGCGTGTTTTTACAAAAAGGCGAGGTGTAATCTGTGGCTACTTAATTTCACTGTTAGTAAGCACATAGAGGGAACTTGTAACACGGCGAGAGTTCTGTAGCAAAAAGGTTTTAAAGGAATCATTACAACATCGTTTAGAAGAGGTTTTAATTTAACGTAACCCTAACCTCACACCGCACTTATTTGCGATAAACATTGCATTTTATAAATCTAATTTGAATTTTAATCAAAGTTATTTTACAAGATTTTATTTTTTTTAATTAGGAGTGAATTCGCAATACCTTAATGATTACTTTGTCTTGTAATTTGTAAATATGTAAAAGTACTATACCAACTTATATGCAAATGCAAACCAAGTGAATGCAGTGGATATTCCGTTAAAAATAATATTGCCATCAAACGTCAAATGGAAGCGTTAGTGAGTGCGATTGACACACGCAAGAAGTACGCCGCTCGAATTGTGTTGGTAAAAATCAGACGATCAAGCCACCGGCTACATTAATTATGAATATAGACTGATATAGAAATTAACAATTTTACAAACAATAATATCAGTAACTGAGAAAACTCGGCCGAACTTATTAAACCCTGGTTGATGTACAACTCGCTATACCATGCAGTAATTACCTGGTAATGTAGAGTCAATGGAATATTATTTAAATTAATATTTTTTTGACAAAAAAATTGCAGATAATTCTGTTTACTTTTAATGCCTCATTTAGACTATCGGCGAATAACTTGGCGAATAATTCGTGCACGAATATATGACTATGAATTAGCGGCGAAGGGTGAAGTTTTTTGTGATGCGGTCTGTCAATCGTTCTAATGATATTAGATTTTACATAAATTAGGAAAGGGATGTCGGCAGGAATCGGGTTATATGGACCCTTTGCCACTGCTATGAATTATGAGAAATAAACCCGAATAAGCTGTTTAGACGCTCGTGTTCGTGCATATTCGCGTGCACTCGGCAAGTATCTGAATGCTAAATGTATAATCGAATATAAAACAATGTATTACAGTATCAGGCGTGTATCCTTCTCGTTTTTCACCAACACAGTTCGACAATGATTAAGAATATGTTTTCTTTTTGAATTTTGATCTCAAAATTGCAAGATCCGGAGAGCAGGTGAGTTGGCGTACTAGCGTAACGTTCCAACGATCTGATGTTTATATTGTAGATGATGGAATGTGATGAGATATCATACATAGCAGTTTCCCCGTCTTTCGCCTTTAATTCGCAATTTATTTATTATTTTTCTCTTATATTTTTAGACCGACGTAGCAATTTAGTTTTTTTGCGCACAGGCCATTTTTGGGCTTTTTTGACATTCAAATGGGATCGGGTTTTGATCGATCACGCAACGTGTTGTTATTATTTGGTCAGCTTCGATTTACCCACAGTATTTTCTGATGTGTGTATAATTTTGCGTCGAATTGTGTACTATTTTAAATCGTTTTATTATAAATGCGACTTCTGTGATTTAGTGAAAAGGCCCTGCTGGCTACAGCCGCAGTCGATTCGAATCCATTTTGTTATTGTCAGAAAGGACCAAAACGAGCCGCTGTAATGTAGCGACGTCAAATAGATATGTAAAATAAAATAAAAAAAATATTAAAACTTAACAAGTGATTTTCTATGTATTATGTGTTTTAATTTTAAGGATTTTAATATTTTTTATTTTGTATCGAATATGTATGTATATTTAAAAAATCAGATTTTATTTTTTTCAGACTATGAGTAGTACTATTGGATAGTTAGCGTTTTGATTGTAGCAAATAAAGTATTTGGAAATAATGACGTAAATGAGTTATTAATTTATGCAAATAGAATTATCTTGTTTTTTGTCATACACAAGATGGACGATTGGCATGTTGTTAGTAATTGCTTTAATGTCCTATCAGTAATGAAACGATCATGATAAACTAACTTTCCATAAGTCCTCAGGACTACAAAAATTTGCACGTTTTCATAGCTGTTTATTGAATTTCGACTCCACTAGTCCTACTGGCATTTTTACTGACATTAACCTGAAAGTTCCGCCATAGGGCAAAATATAAGATTATATTTTTGTTACAATCAAAAAGTTAATAAACCTTATGAAGTGTACCAATTCATGTTGACTTAGTGTTGAAAGATATCGATGAAATGCATCTTTTGTCGGACTAAACCGTTTGTATCCATTGAAAATGTTTTGAGATAGTGACATTCAATACAATATATTTCGTTTTCAAACCTTAAAAGTAGTGTTATATTACTTAAAAAATACACCAATTTAAACATGGATACAAACAGTTTGTCTATCGACATACCTATGTACCTTGTTTATCGATATTTTTGTCACTGGAGTAATTAATGTGGACGATTTGATGAATGTGTTTTTTTTTGTAATATCTATCTGAAAATCAATGTAATATTGTATGATTAGCCGAAACACGTTATTTTGTTCGTATTTAAATATCTTCCACGGTTTATATGCAGCGTCGTGGCTAGAGGCTGACAGGGGTTAAATTGTTCGTAATCAGGTCCAAACTGCATGGTCCTACACTCTATCAGCTATTAGGCTAAATTTACACGCAGGACTTTGTTTCACGCTCAAGTGACGGTTTCGATACCAGGGGATACTTACAACATTTTAACCCATTTGCTATCGGATTATTGGAATGTTAGCCGGCTAACATGATAGCTACATGACATTACACGTGTCACGGAAAAATAACCTTATTATGTAATAAATAATAAGGTTATAGTATCGTGACACGCGTAATATCGTGTGACTGTCATGTTAGCCGGATAACATGTCAAGCATTAAGTAGTTCATAAATAAAATCCCGATTTGGAGAGCATGCTGTACTGTGACCGTTTGTTCTAACTGGAATATTTAGAACAGATATTAGTGATAAATCGGGCAGTGTACTTTTTATTGTGATCATACGAGTTATGCCCTCTCTAGTTGTGCAATATCCGTCTGCCTGTTTGATATATTAGCACTTGTTGGGTGATACTTGTGACCTATACATGGTTTTTATAAATATAAATTTACATTCGTGACAAGAATTTATTATCGACTAATGTCGAGAGTTGTGAAGGGATAAGACGATTCGTGAGGTTGTGTGAGTGAATTTTAAAATAATGGTCGTAGCCTATACCCTGTCAATCTCCCTGGTTATGGCGCTGCAGATGTGAAAAAAATATAATAATTTATATTTAGTTTACGTGTTCTAAGTTTTAAGCTCTAATGTTCCTAGATTTGTATTTTTTTGATAATTTTTAAGCTAACGCTGGCAACTGGTCGTTGCGTCGGTGTGGCACGCGGCTTCGGGCGAGTCGATGGCTTACATTGAGGGAACTTGGGCGGAGGCCTGATACATACCATTTAGAAATTGGTTTTATAGTTAGATAATTTTAGTGAAAAGCGGTAATACAAGATTTTTAAAGAATTGTAATTGTTTCAATATGGTTTTACTAAGGCAGTCTCAAAGTTAAGTTTTAAAATATCTTTGGTTGTTACTACAAAGTTTGAGTCAAAACTCGCCTGAAACGCACGCGTCGCCTTTTTTCATAGATTCGACGTGCGACAGATTTATCCAAATTGACAAATGCAAAATTATCGTATTGCTCGCGCGCCGGAACTAGCATTTATACGATTTTAAACTTTATTGGGTAGTTGTGGATTCGGTTTTCAAAAAGTATCAAAATTTTCTATATCCAGTCAAAGTTATCAATGCGGTGTTAGGGTAATTTCCCGGCGATCAGAGCTGGACAAAAGGTGTTATTAGTTGTGTCACCTTGAAGTAAATTTTGTTAGAATTTATTATCTTGCGAATACTGCACGAATCAATACGATACAAATATAAGAAACAACACCGCATATAACTTATACTTTATGAAATCACAGCTGTATATTATTCCTTCCTACCTTTTAAATTATTTTATTAATGTTAAAACGCAAGCTTAATGTAATGCCACACGCGTCTGTTGCCAACATCGTCAAAACTGTATAATCTGTTACTCGAGCCAAATACGTTTATAAATATTTGCTTTTGAATGAATTAGAGTATGTTGTATAGAAACTACTTTCCCCCTTATTCATAGACGTTATTTATCTAAGGACGGACCATTGCTGTGATAACAAGTCTCAGCTTTGTTTATCTGACAGCTCGCTATTTGTTCAGCTTTGTTTATCTGACAGCCAACTAGAATCTTGTGTCTCAATATTAGCCAATCACAACGGCCCTATGTGTACGCACTGCGAGGGCTGCCATGCCGTCAGCACTGAGAAACAGACTTGTTACCACAGAAATGCTCCGTCGTTAGATAAATAACTTTTATGAATAAGGGGGTAGGTATTAAACATCTCGTATGTTTTGCCGAAGAATAAGATCGCATAAAATATTTATAAATGTATTTGACGTAACATGGAATAATATAGTGAAGCGCGCCCGCTGACTTGAGACGTGCGAGGATTCGCCCGTATTTTAAGGTAACCACGTCACAAGGTATAGGCACGTCTCAAGTTAGAGTGCATCAATTGTAGAAACAGAAATGAAGTCGTGTTGAGAGGAGCCGCGGGACGTTGACGATGATTTTTGTACCGTGAGATAGAGATTTCGAAAAAAAAGTGAATTTTTCCGTTTTATTTACAATGGTATTTAATATTGTAGCATAAGGATTTTTATTTTTATTTTCTCTTGGGGTGTATGGAAATCTGTATAATATAGCATATTAGTTAGAGATTCGGAGGCGGTAGTTGTAAGTGAAGGAGCACCGGCTCTGTCCATAGTTTCGAGCAACTTTGGGTTCTTTTAGTGATGTAATTAAAAACAAAATTTAAATCGTACCTCATATCGACTGTGGATAATCGTTGGTTTGAGTCGATAAATGTAAATAAGATTTTGAAACGGTTTAAGCTGTGCGTCTTACATTGAGGGGTTGTTTAACGTCAGCCCGTCAATGTGAGGGGCGAAAGATAAAAATTTTTATAAACCTTTTTCGTGTGGAGATTTAATATTGAAAAGTCGATTTTTTAGCGAAATATACAAAATGCACTAAAGCGAACCCAAATATTGTAAAAATGCAGTGTTAAATAATATTTAGTGTATAAGGAGGACTTAGTGTGGAGCTGAGTATAAAATCATAGAGATAAAACGCGGTTTTATATAAAAGGAAACTGTTAGTGTTGGAATGTCGATAGCAATGGTTACTGGTAGTGTCAGTAAATGGGAAGAATTAACGTTTCGTCTAGTAACGCTCCATTAATCATTAAAATATTACCAAAATTCGACCGTTTCATGAAATCAAAATACACATGCTATGAAAAAGTATACTTTATTGTTACTTTAATCAGTACGCTTTGAGAAAATAGTTTCAATATCAGTTAGGCCATGCATCCTGACATTCAATTAATATGATGAGCATAAATTAATTCAAAACCTTTTTTTAACGCGATCTGATTAGTTGAAGTTAGCGGGTTTTTGCACAAATTATGTAAGGCTTGTAACACTC
The DNA here is from genome assembly GCF_014839805.1 of Manduca sexta. Classification (NCBI taxonomy): domain Eukaryota; kingdom Metazoa; phylum Arthropoda; class Insecta; order Lepidoptera; family Sphingidae; genus Manduca; species Manduca sexta. Next base: position 3,988,831 of record NC_051140.1, read on the forward strand.
CTGTTGCAAGTGAAAAATGTTGGTGTTATAGAGAATTTTCGTTGATGCAGAGTAAGATTTAATTTCGCTGTTTAAGTCTCTACTTTCCAAACATTTATGGATACTGTTAGTAATAATTGCGCGACATTGTATCACAAACGTTATATTAATTTAATTGGTTTTCAATGAAATACGTGTAGCGTGAGGTTGTATGTTGTTTTTAAGTAATACTTATTATTTTATTTCGATTTTGTCGCGATTTAAGTAAATGAGTTATTTTTTTTTTCTTATCGATGTAATGTTTATATACCTACATAAATAGTTATTATATATTATATTGGTGGTTTTATTTATAACCTAAAATTCAGCTATTTTTCCGTGGTGTTTTATATTCTGTTGAAATGTAAGCCGTCTGACGTACGAACACAATTAATTTTTGATTGTTATGTACAATGGTAACAGGTACTTGTAGACGCAGTATTACACGTTTATTATAGTGGTCGTGTAATAAGGGCCAGTATTTGATTATTTTATAGAAAACGCATACTTCTTATTACCGATTTTTTTTTTAGTTACCGTTTAAAGCGGCTATAGCCCAGTTGTGTGTGGAATGGATTGTCGAAATGAATGTCCGTAGGTTCAAAACCCAAAGGAACCTCTTGTCTTTTTTCAAGTTATGTGTATGAATGAATTACCGCATGCTTTAAAACTGGAGGAAAATACCGTAAGAAAACATGTGAAATTTGCCAATCCGCACTAGGCCAGCGAGGTGGACTAGGGCCTAATTCCTCTGATTAGTAGAAGAGGCCCGTGCTAAGCAATGGGACAGTATATAACACAAGGCTGATATTATTATTATAGTTACCTTTATTTTTAAAGTATTTACACTAGTTGGTTTTATCCCAAAACTAAACATGTTAAAATCATGTTCGTAAAGTTTTATATTTTATGGTGCGTCTAAAAGTTTCCTTTTACTACCAACATGTGTTTAACGACATCGCATGTCTAAAACAGACACGTGTACAGTCTCCCACACACTTAACTAAATCACAATAAGTATTTACGTGCCCTGTCACTCAATATTGCATGCAAGTACAGTCGACAAAACAAGTCTTAATTTTGGATCCATATTAATTTGCTTTACCTAAGTATATTCAATGATTTATACTATTTTGTAATTTTAATTTACACAATATTGAATTTAGGATTTGGTAAATTCTAATTTTAAATTTAAATTGTAGCTTGTGTAGTAAAATTGTACTTTTTTACTCATTTGTTGTTATAGTCAAAATTTTAGTTCCAATACAGATGGTTCTAAAATAGTTGGTATTTCTTTATACCTACTAATATAAAGGATTGTGTGCTCATCTGTATGACTCGTAATACGACAAAACTTTGTGTAACAACCCCTCCTTTGTTTAAGCATCATTTGTCCTACAAGGGTTGAATAATTTAATAAATCATATTTCCAAGTCTTTACTGCTCGGGGACGCCAATTTGACAAATAACCTTGCGGTCTAGGCGCGTTTGCAATTGAAGAGTTATACCGAAATAAATACACACTTTCAATTGTATTTGTTTATTTGTAATTTATATGTTATTGAATTGAGTTTGATAATTTTTTATATTCGAAACAACTATGGCTTTAGCTTAAGTTGTAATGTTTGAAAAATTAAGAATATTATTCTATTTATTTTTAACATTGTTTATACCATATCTCCTACAAGAATACATTTCCACAATATTAATAAATAAAATAGGGAATTGTAAAAATTGTCGGTATTGTAATAAATGAAAATGATGTGTTTATTGTATCTCTTACTTCTGCTTTTTAATTTAAGTTGTGTTTTATCTGAAGTAAGTGTAAAATTCGGTGAGTAGAAATATAAATATTACTTAAATTTAAAATTAACGCATACCTGATGGTTTCAATTGACTTCCTAATTCCATGTTCATATCAGAAACACGGAATATCTTCCGTCTGAAGTCAGACCGATTAGACCTTCTGGAGTCTAGAAAGTCAAGTTTTCTATGAGATAAGCATTTGCGGATAGTTGTTACTGATAGACATTTCTAATTCTTTTTGTAGTATTCATCATTGAGAATCACGAACAAGATTTAACTCAAAAAATTGGTCGAGCATTAAAGTCTGCGGAAGAAATGAAAACAGGTGTTCGTCTTAGTGATTCTATCGTGTTATTAGACAGAGAAAACGAAGAGGAAAGCTACAGACTGTGTAAGTATCAATAGTTTTCTTGGCAATTTATAACTCCGAGAATGAAAATACTCAATATTAATCGTTTACCTTTATACTAAATTTAACGGCGAGATCATTGCTTACTTTGAATTTTGGTGTCGTACGAAATCGTTTTGACTTTTCCATATATTATTATTATAACCATTTCTAATTTCAGTATGTTCATCAGTTTCGAAGGGTGTTTCTATGATAGTAGATATATCTTGGTTTCCTTGGGAAAAGGCAGAAGAGTTATCTTCTGTAATCGGTGTCCCAATAGTTAGGACTTTATTGGGTCCTCAGCAGTTGGTTACCGCTTTGGATAACTATCTGGAATCAAGAAATGCTACGGATGCTGCAATTATTGTTGAAAGTGAGATCGGTAAGTTATTTCATTGTATTTTTTATTATACTGAACTTACGTAATTATTCTTAAGATAAACTAGGAAAGTGCTAACATGAAGGAATACAATTTTCCTATAAATGGATGTTTTACTAAATAATATAATATGTGTTCCGTAGATGTGGATAAAACTCTGTATGAGTTGCTTGGGAGCTCTAACGTACGCGTTTGGGTACACGCGGGATTATCGCGGGAGTCGGCCAAGGCGTTAAAGACCATGCGGCCAGAACCCAGCTTCTATGCAATAGTAGGAGACAGCGAGTTTGTTTTTAATACGTATAAAAGAGTAAGCACGATACATTTTCTTTTTTTTTTCTTGCAAGGAAATTGAATATTTTCCATTTTTAACCCTTGACGCTTAATGAGGGGTGTTAATAACTTTAAGGTGTGTTTGTGTGTTTTTCAGTGTAGGTTTGTGTGGCATCCTACCTCCCGTACGAATAGACAGATTTTACCTAATGCGGCTTTTTTATTTGAAATCTTATGATCGAGATGGCTCTTAACTCCGACACACAATCCACCTAAAAAGTAAAAAAATAAATGTCTTTGTCGATTAACTTTATTATAATTTAGTATTCTGATTCGTTGAATATTAAGATTTTATAAATACCAGGCAGTGAAAGAGAAGTTAGTGCGCAGAAATTATCGCTGGAATCTGGTCATCACGGACTATGTGGAATCGTCGTATATAGAATTTAGCCAACTCATTCTCCCTACGATGTTTCTGCAAGTGGATCCTGCAGAGTGCTGCAGGGTTATTAATCAGAAGGACGAATGCAGCTGTCCGCCGATGCAGGTATGATATGGCAGGTAACCTTTTCGGTGTGTGAATTGTGAGGACAAGTGGATGGTTGAAGCAAATTGGTTGTATGTTTCGAATTCCCCAAAACAAGATATAATTTTTTTTTTAAATGTTTTGCAACAAAGTTTATCACGTATTAATATTTCATTTCAGAAAAATCAAATCATTTTAAACTCATTAATAGTGTACATAGTTGAGGTATACTCAAAGTTGGATGACTCAACAGTAACGGTTCGTGTGGACTGCGAAGATCTACAGGCTGAACTGAACAGTACAAGAGACAAGTTGTACAAACAATTTGCAGAGGATACTGAAAATAACGAAACAATATTCTATTGGATTGAGGATAGGTATGGATATTAGGTATTTCTCTCTACTTACCTACTGAAATTTAACGAGTGTCATATCAGAATCCAATATACAATCGATAGGTTTCGATAAGTAGTCATTCCATAGAATCGGGAAGGTAGTACTTATTAGATTTGGGATAGAAGATTGAATGCCGTATTTGTGCTTTCAGATCTAGTCTTCTATTGCGTTCTCGCTTTATATTATATACATACATTTCCGATGAGGGTCTAACAAAAGTAGCCAGCTGGTTCGCTGGTGAAAATTACAAGCTTCTACCCGGAGTTACTTTGGAACCATTGAAGATGTTTTTTCGAATTGGAACCGCTCTTGTAAGGCTTTCTTTTTTGCTTCACATTATGTTGTTCCTTTTTTATTAAAGAAAATATTGGCAAACGAATGCGCGGTGCACCTAATGTGCACTATTGCTAGTAAATAGCTCCAATGCTTGGGGAATCAAAAATACGTTGCCAACCGTAATAATAACTGCATATTCGGAGGATGTCACATTTGGGCCTACATGAAAATTGGCCTTGAAAATGTCGGTGATCAAAATACGTAAACGCAAAGCTGTTCCCGCAAGTGAGTTTAATTATAAGAGTGGTACCATGCCGGTGGAGTTAACTCGTAGAAACGTGATATAAACAATAGCGTTAATAACGTAGCTCTATCACATGGAAGTTGTTTTATTCGACGCAACACATATTAATAATGCTTCAATATGTTTATGATATAACAACATTATGGCCGGTCGGCTATCTGATGTAATTTTCTCGAGAATTCTAGATTCTGCCTAAATATGTTAACATGTTTCCAGGCAGTGCCATGGACTCTACCCAAATTACATCCAGACACAGGTGAACAATTGGTAAACGAAGAAGGGCAGCCTCTTTATGAGGGATATTGTATCGATTTAATAGAAAAATTATCAGAGGTATATACAGTATAATAGAGATTATTTTAATATTGGATCTATTTGATATAATGTCCACGCTGTGGTTCCAACTGAGTCTCTTTTTGGACGATGAGGAATTTTGGTTGTTAATATTCTATTGTTATCTGCAACTGTTAGGGGATCCAAGATAAAAAACTGTAGAATCGTTGTAAGCTAAATATAAATATTATTTTTAGGCAATGAATTTTGAATACGAGATCGTAACACCCAAAGTTGGGGGATTCGGTAAAAAGTTACCAAACGGAACGTGGGACGGAGTGGTGGGAGATCTCATGGTTGGGGTATGTTATAAATATGACGATATATATTTTTTTATTGCTTTGAATGACGAGATGAGCTTTCCGTTCGCCTGATAGTAAGCGATACGACCGCCCATAAACAGTAGAAACACCATCCAACACCTTGAATCACAAAGTACTGTTTGGTATTCCATTGCGCTCGCCATCTTGAGACACGAAATGTTAAGTCTTATGTCCTGTAGTTACACTAGCTACAATGTCCTTCAAACCGGAACACAACAGTGACTACACACTGCTGCTTGGCGGCAGAAATAGATATTGTTGTGGCACTTATCCAGGCGGACTCTCACATATGAGAGACCTACCGCCAGTAAACATTCGTTCAACAACTACAGTAAGAATTGTATTCTCAACAACGCAAAACAATCACTACCTTGAATTCATTAAGTTTCATGACGCAGTGACATTACTTCTTCATCATTTTGTAACTCCGTGCTTTACTACCCATTTTCCTATTATAGGAAACAGATATAGCAGTTGGCGCTTTGACCATGACAGCCGAACGGGAAGAAGTTATAGATTTCGTTGCGCCTTATTTCGAACAAACGGGAATTCTTATAGGTAATTGTATGAATGTCCATTTTAAAGGATATTGTATCAATAGTGGTTTGGGGATAAAGAATAATTTGATAAAAGCAAATGTTTATTTTTAAATCTCTTACAATTTCAGTGTTGTCTGATTTACACACACACACACGTTAAAACGTGAGGTTATGAGGTTGAAATCTAGGTAGATAAATGCCGCCTAGGACATGTAACCGCCTTCAATAAAATATGATGATGGTTGCAGTGATTAGGAAACCAATACGCAAGACGTCACTGTTCAAGTTCATGACAGTACTGCGCACGGAGGTGTGGCTGAGCATCGTGGCGGCGCTTGTGCTCACCGGCTTCATGATCTGGTTGCTGGAGAAGTACTCTCCGTACTCGGCCAGGAACAACCCCGACGCGTATCCGTATCCTTGCAGGTGCTTGCAGTTTATCCGTGATAGTTTTAAATGTCTTTTTTTTTTAATTTTGCCTCTTATCAGCATTCCACTTCATTGCATCAAACTATATCCAAAAATAGTCAAAGAATTAGAAGTAGACCAGTTCGTTGGTCAGAAAATATTGTAAGATACGCCGGCAAGTAGTGCATGAGTAGCACATGAATGAAAAAAGGAGTTATTAAAGTCTTGTACCCAGCACTTAGCAGTGGATAGATAGTGGATAAAGAGTGAATGAAAAGATGTAATTGAAATTTGTGATAGCGATAATATTTTTTTACAGAGAATTCACCCTGAAGGAAAGTTTCTGGTTCGCTCTGACGTCGTTCACGCCTCAGGGAGGAGGCGAAGCTCCGAAGGCGCTGTCAGGGAGGACTCTAGTGGCCGCGTACTGGTTGTTCGTTGTTCTCATGCTCGCAACGTTCACTGCTAACTTGGCAGCTTTCCTTACTGTGGAGAGGATGCAGGTGAGAAACTTTAATGTAGCCTATCTGCCATAGTACTTTTGTAAGTTATTAAACTGAAAACAGAAGTAACTGCAATATTGGGCGATTAGGTAGGTTTCTTTATTATATTTCTTTTCCCTGTGCATCATGGAACAAAATGCTAAGACGTTGATGTGTAATTTTTAAGTATTCTCTTTCATCTGTGGCTTGTATAATGTCCTGTTTAGATTGTATATTTACTTAAGGTGGTAGCTCAAGGTCCATTTTCATACATTTTGTTTCGGCTTTAATCTGGGTAACTAAACAAGTATTGGCAAGTAAAGAATTTAAATTCACGTCTAGTTAGTGATTAGTTCTCGCAGTTGAAGAAAAATGTAAAAATAATTAATAATCATGGATATTTCTGCCTTTAAAATTTCGTCATATTAAATTTTAAAGGCCGAAATATCCATGATTATTAATTATTTTACGTTTTTCTTCAACTGCGAGAACTAATCACTAACTAGACGTGAATTTAAATTCTTTACTTGCCAATACTTGTTTAGTTACCCAGATTAAAGGTGAAACAAAATGTATGAAAATGGACCTTGAGCTACCACCTTAAACGAATCCCATATTTAGTATTTTTTTCTATTTTTATAGTGAAACGATTCTACAAAGAGTGTTTTTATTCTTTTCTATTTTCTTGTGTTTAATAACTTAGGGAAGGTTCCGCTGTGTGACACAGAATTCCCCCCTTCCCACATTTAGTTCTGTAGTATTTTATTTTGTAGACGCCAGTATCTTCTCTCGAGCAACTGGCCAGGCAGTCTCGTATTAACTACACCGTGGTGGAGAGCTCCAGCGTTCACCAGTACTTTATTAACATGAAGTTTGCAGAAGACACACTTTACAGGTATTTGTACTGTAGTGAAAGATTCATAAGATATTAGTTGTTGTTAGCAAATGGCGCATAACCGGTTTTGCTAAAATTTGTCATAGGTACAGTAACTGTTATAACTTATTCTTTCCATGACCTAAATTAGCACAGATTCTTTCATATAGAAATAATAGAAAGTGACACTTTTAAGCATAAGTTAATTGTAAAGAACAATAAAATTTAAGATAAAGATACCTGTCTTTTTCATATATTTTTTGAATTAACTTATACAGGGTGTGGAAAGAAATCACATTAAATGCAACATCAGACCAGGCGCAATACAGGGTGTGGGACTACCCCATCAGGGAACAATACGGACATATCCTGCTGGCTATCAATGCATCAGGTAAATAGCTATAACCTGACACTTCCTACTCGTACTCTTATCCTTACTTACACAAGAGACTTCATTATTATTTCTTTATATTTGCAGATATTTATTTTGTATCAATAGTTATTTAAAGATTTTGTCGGTAATGTTCTCAAATTACATCGTACCATTTACATAGGTCCAGTACCCGACGCTAAGACAGGCTTCCAACAGGTCAACGAGCACGCTGACGCAGACTTCGCGTTCATTCATGATTCAGCTGAAATTAAGTATGTTTTTGTTTTCCTTATCCTTTCCTTTTAAAGTATTTTTTTCGGTAAAACTATTCTACCTAATATTATTTAAATCGTTAGTCAGAATAGGAAAAAAGGAGGCTTTAGTGATTTTGCTCAATTAACCTTTGTAATTAGTAATCCTTGCTGATACCAGATACGAAGTAACCAGAAACTGTAACCTGACCGAAGTGGGAGAGGTATTCGCGGAACAGCCATACGCCATCGCCGTGCAGCAAGGCTCCCGGCTGCAGGAGGATATATCCAGAGCTCTGCTTGAGCTGCAGAAGGAACGGTTCTTGGAGCAGATGGCTTCCAAGTAAGACTATTACTTTAAATATATTTTTATAGCATAGGTCGGTAAGCAAGTGGGTCCCTTGATGACAACGGATCTCCACTACTGACGATCACACACAATTAGGCGGCAGTAAAATGAAACGTTATCGGAAAAAAAATATTTTCAATTTTCGTGAATTTAATTTTTTTACTGATTATTGGATAATTGAATGCTACCAGGTATTGGAACGAGACGGCGAGACAAGCCTGTCCTGATGCTGATGAATCGGAGGGGATTACTTTGGAGAGCTTGGGTGAGATGGTTTTTGTTAACCTTGTTTTTGTCTATTATTCCTTTACCATATGGAAATTTAAAAGGGTTGGTGCTTGTTGTCTCTTATCAAGTTTGAAATGCGTACTTTTTAAAACTGGAGAGATTGGAGGACCAAAATCGCAAGTTTATAATTAAGAAGTTCACACATAAAGCGTCAATTCTACTATTGTCGCATAGCAGTTATATACGGTGAATCATGAATCCTATCGATGGCTCAAATACTAAGGCACCAGAAAGAAAATTATTTACTAAAATACAATATTAATTTTCCAGGCGGCGTCTTCATTGCCACTCTATTTGGTCTGGGTTTAGCGATGATAACTTTAGCCTGGGAAGTCCTCTACTACAAACGCAAAGAGAAGACCAAAATCCATACACTAGACGTAAAACCAAAGCCAAAACCTTTCGCGCAAACAAAGAAAAATCTAGAAAAACTGACGGGGGTAGTTAAATTGAGAAAGAGGGATGTTGCCAAAACTGCTAAGCTGGGTAAAGATACAGTGACCATCGGTGATACTTTCAAGCCGGCTAAAGGTGTTTCATATATAAGCGTTTTTCCTAAAAATGAATATAGGCCGTAAGTTGTTCTTTGCGTGCAACATTACATAGTTAGTAGTTCGGGTAAGGAAAGGGCGAGGCGTACATTATGTAATTATAAGCTTAGAAAAATCATCAATCATCATCGGGAACTTTTTGAAAAAAATGATGGCTGCACAGCTTCACTCTAGTATTAGTACGTAAATACATTGTATTAAGGTAGTAATTTGCTTTTAGAAAAAAAAATAGAGATGCAAGCAATATTAACATGGATAATATTATAATATTAAGTGCCTTGTAGTGGTAGTAAGTAAAGGAAGAAATAAAAATATTCATGAAATATAACAAGTGTTTTATTTACAACGTGTTATCAATATATTCATTTTGTAACATTTTATACAGAGTGTTCCATTGGTAGTGTAAACAAATCCCAGAAAATTAATTATCTACCATTTGAATAAATAAATATGGTATTTAATGCATGAGCTAAATGCAATTTTAGTCAAATATCAACAAAAAAATAATCGCACCTATATTTTCAGTATTATTTTGTTTTTGACAACCCATTGAAACATTATTTAGGGTCTACTTATTCCTTGACAATATCTATACACTGCTACCTTTCTACCAAAACACTCTCGCAGTCGGTCTTTCAACAACCAAAGAGTTGGTATCTAAAACTTTCTTACCGAACTGCACTTTAAAATGGTCTAAATTTAGGAATTCTCCGTCGTCTATGTCTAGGATCAGCTTTTTCACTCTGTTTTTTGTCTTCTCCACAAAGCAAGCTGCGAGTTTCATTTCCATCTCCGCATTCCTTACTCCGATGCAATAGGACCTGCGATGTATATGTAAAATTACACACACACATCATCACACATTTATCCCCCAAGGGGTATCTAGAGGCGCAACCAGGGCACTCGCTTTTCGCCAAACACATTTAGCGAGCCTATGGCCATATCGGGCACAAATTCCAGTCGTGGCTGATAATGAGCAGAAAAACCCAAATATCACTGCCCGACCCGGGATTCGATCCCAGGACCTCAGCGTGCTGTCGTACCGCGCATGCAGTACAACTACGCCACCGAGGCAGCATATGCAATATTAGTACATCCCTAACATTTATTCACTGTCTAACCTTCAGTAACAAAGGGTCCATATAACTCAATTCCTATCGGCTTACTTTTATGTAAAATCTAGTTATCATCAGGTTCATAGACCACATTCATGCATATTAGTACCTATATATTGTGTCGGGTTCCTTTTCAGAAAACTTCACCTTTCGTCACTGCTAACCTTATTTCATCATTTTTGTTAGATGTTACATTTTGTTATCATATTGTTCAGTCTTACCTGGAAGCTCTCGACAGAACTGCAGTCATCATCAAAATTTCCGTTGCCGCTTCTGCTAATCTGCTCAGTTCTCTGTAATAAATGCATTATTAGTTATTTATTATGCTTAGCGTAACATTTTAGTACTCTGTTTTGGTCCATTTTGGCGATCAATCTGAAGACAGGTTCGTTAATCAAATTTGACGTTAAGTTTATAAAATACAAGAGGTTATTTAATACAATTAATGCTATTAATTAATAATAATGTATTAATGCAAGTGGTGGCAGCCTGTAAGTAAGACAGCACTGCAGTAAGTAGATATTGATTCGTGTATTATTATTTAACATTGTCATGTATGGTGTATGTTTTGTTGGTTGTCCTATTTAAAAATAAAATTATACGCCTTCATTAGTCTCGACCTTACTTAAATCTATACAGTCTGCCCCAAATGAAAGTAGGTGGGTAGGTATATGTTGACAGAAAGAAGTTGCATATTAAGCACTTAAAACATAATATATATTATGTATATTTGTTTTTAAATCCCCGTATGCATTACATACACATACAAAACTTACGTGTAAGCAGTGGCCACTTCGACGCCATGCCGGGACATGAGCGTCTCGCACGCGTAGCGCATGCGCAGCACGCAGTACTCCAGCTGTTCAGAGGGCTGCTTCAGCGACGGGTGCAGGTGTTCCGCTAGATACAGGTCCAGTTTAGGGTCGTCTTTCTCCTGCAATTATATTTTTTTACGTATATGATCGTTTCACCGCTTTGCGTGGAATACTAATTATGTATTTGGTCAATCATTTATGGGTTAGGCAAAAGAACAACTATTAAGAATAATAAGTTTGTTTTACTCTTCGATGTCGATATATTTTATCAAACACTACACATCTACAGGAAGGCATTATTTGCTGTTGTAGATAATTTAGATACTAGCTTCTTTTGAATTATTTACCATATTTGATTGAGTGTGTTTTTTTCTTACTTTTGCAATATTTTATTTGTATATTTTTAATTAATTTCCGTCTACTCTCTTCTACATATGTATTATCAATTAATGTAAACTGTGTTGGGTTAAGAATTTAATTTTCATTAATTTATTTTATAGTTATAATTTGTTCTGTTTGTTTCCCTAATAAATGAATACATTTATTTTGAGACTTGTTGATATATTATTCAGTTGCCACTGTTTCATGTTTATATCGAAACTTGGTGCGAAATTTTGTTTTCGCATTAGCTCTAAAAGATTACCTAAACTACTTGATTGTTATATGTAGGGTGGCAGAGGTGTGGTGTTATAATTTCATTTTATTAATAATGGCAACATGTGACACCATAAGAAAATTATATCATATATACTTTCTTATGCCATTTATACTGTTATATCATAAAATATGATAATAATATGAAATTACTAACCTGTTTTCTGTTAGCCATAACTTTCTTGAATATAAACGATGGATTCATAAGCGGATTTCTTATTTTTTTTATTTCATCAGCCATTAATTTTCCGGCGTGGTGGATACCATTGAGCGCTGAAAAGGAATAACTATATTACTAAAAATATAAAAGGAAATCTGTTTTTTTTCTGACGGTACTTTGTGCCAGAAATAGGTAATCCATTTTTTTTCTGAGTGTACCGATGTATGAGTTGATGCTGTCGAGCGACTCGCCGCGCGTCGCGAGATGCCTCATGTCGTCCAGTAAGTGTTTGCACTCTTCCTCCTTATCAAGCGCCGGTATGGCTAGTAGCTGCATCATCTTACTGAGCCCGTGTTTCGCCATGAAGTTCCTGTCAGCAAACATTCTGATTTATTCTGATCCATTAAGTATTTTTTTAGTATCATTCTCAATTGAGCTATATGAAAAAGCTATAAGGTTGAGTTGTAGTCATGGTGTCTTCACCAGAATTTCTTTAAGTTCCGTTTATTACCTGCACATAGCGATTTCAAGTTCAATATCTGGCTCCATGTACCCGTCGAGGAGTCCCGCCGTGAAGTACTCGGCGCTCTCGCACGCGTAAATGTCCAATAACGCTTCGCCTATTATAGCGCGGATCGAGGACAACTCCGACAGCGGCTTACCTGGTAAGAACCAAATATCAACAGTTTTACTTATAAAAAATTCGCAGTGCTAATGTAAGGAGTACGCGGGGGTGACCATTCATTGAAACACGGAATTACATAATCTGTTTATTGTACTCGAATGTTGTACATAGTGTCCTTAGTCTAGCGCAACTGACTTTTACACATATGGGTAAAGTACACTACCTGTATACATGCTACACTTAGTTACGTCTTGACTAGTCTGCTTTTAAATTTTTAATCACCGGTGATGTTTTTGACAGCTATTTAATCAATGCTTAATCACCTCTTAACGCTAAAAAAAGCTAGGTAAAATTTTTGGTAATCGGCAAAGCAAGTATTTAAAACATAAGACGAGTTTATAAGTAAGACTGCAAGTATTCAAGACTATACTTATATTAGACATTTCAACAGTGTTTTTGTATGTTCACTATCTCTTGATTGACAGTAAGAGTCGAAGTTACTGTTATTTCTACCAATATTAAGATGTTTGTGTTGTAGCAACTGCTATGCTTTATGTGTTAAGTTTTTACATTTACAAATCATGTAGAAGCTGTCTACAAATAGTTTTATGAATTAACGTAGACTTACCAGCGAAAGCTCTAGGGCGCACATACTCCACCACGCTGTGTATGGCCCTCTTGAGACGGCTACGACACAGCACGGCCGCGTGGAGACGAGACAGGCTCAGGATCTGTGCCAGCTGGTTATCCGATGCCAACTCTATGGGGGTTGCTGTGGAAGATTTTCATGTGTATTTTTTTCTGCATACTTATATTAGGTTTTTAGTAGAAAAATGTTCTTATTTTTCAATTAAAATCAGCATAAATAGTAAGAAATAAGAAATACATATTTTATATAATAACAAGTTTCATTACATATTAAAATATGGCATAATATATTGGCAATATCTTTTGTCCATTTAACCTAATCAAAGTGCCAAGAGGTTGTTGAATTCAGGCCGCTTCCAATAGGTAGATCTGGAAATAATTGGGAGAAGCCTTTCAGCAGTGGACATTCTGTGGCATTTCTATCATTGGCTCCTTATTGTCCATTATATAAAGTTTTGATATTAGACAGTATATCAATTGTAGATAATAGTGAAATTAAATGGTAATGTTACCAGGTGTTTTCATGAAAGTTGTGAAAGGTCCTTCAATAGTAACACCGGATGAGTTGGGATGTACTAGGAGTGCTTTGATCTTTGATCCATCCACCGCACAGAGAACTAGTTTGTAGCCATCTTTACGATCACAGATCTTTTCCCCGGTGACTCTCCATACGCCTGTGAAAAAAGTATGGATATGAACTCTACTGCTGAAGTACTGAATTTTGTAAGCAAATATTTTATCTATCACTTATTTATTTAATATTATGATTCTTATTATTTATTGTTATGAATGCAATATAGTTTGGGTTATCATCTTACATAAAGGTTAATATTAAATAATATCTTATATTTACATGAATGTTAGACATTGCAATAAAACTATTTATGGATTTTATGATGGTTATTTATTTTATTATAATACTAGCTTTTGCTCGCGGCTCCGCCCGCGTTATAAAGTTTTTCAAGCTAAAGTTTTCCGTTATAAAAATAGTAGTTTCCCGGGAGCCTATGTTCTTCCCAGGGTCTCAAACTGTCTCCATACCAAATTTCATCTTAATACGTTGGGTAGTTTTTGAGTTTAACACGTAACAGACAAATGCAGCGGGGGACTTTGTTATATTATTTAGAAACTTTTTAAGTGAAACAATCCCGTCATACATCATTGTTGCATAACTTTAACCGTTTACGCAGCGCAGGCAACGGAAGCTCTCAAAACTCATAATTTTCCCCGTTTTTGCAACATGTTTCATTACTGCTCCGCTCCTATTGGTCATAGCGTGATGATATATAGCCTATAGCACTCCAGGAACAAAGGGCTATCCAACACAAAAAGATTTTTCAGTTCAAACCGGTAGTTCCTGAGATTAGCCATTACTGCTCCGCACCTATTGGTCATAGCGTGATGATATATAGCTTATAGCGGTCCACAAATAAAGGGCTATCCAACTCAAAAAGAATTTTTTGGTTGAAACCGGTAGTTCCTAAGATTAGCCATTACTGCTCCGCTCCTATTGGTCATAGCGTGATGATATATAACTTTGAGCACTCCACAAACAAAGGACTATTCAACACAAAAATATGTTTTCAGTTCGAATCGGTAGTTCCTGAGATTAGCCATTACTGCTCCGCTCCTATTGGGTATAGCGTGATGATATATAGCCTATAGCACTCCACGAACATAGGGCTATCCAACGCAAAAAGATTTTTTCAGTTTGGACCGGTAGTTCCTGAGATTAGCCATTACTGCCCCGCTCCTATTGGGTATAGCGTGATGATATATAGCCTATAGCACTCCACGAACAAAGGGCTATCCAACGTAAAAAGAATTTTTCGGTTTGGACCGGTAGTTCCTGAGATTAGCGCGTTCAAACAAACAAACAAACAAACAAACAAACAAACAAACAAACAAACAAACTCTTCAGCTTTATATAATAGTATAGATTGTCCTGACGGTTCGAAGACTTAGCACCCTTCATGGTCACAATAAAGAGAAAGGTGTTTGTCATCCCTAAGTCAAAGTTAAAACATCTACCTACATTTTACAATTATAATTGTTTTTTTATTTTTTAGCTGTTTACAGTCCGTTCCATGCAGAATATTTTCACCATGTCTTGAACTGAGGTTAATATTATATTTGATTTTAAGTCTCTGTCAGTGGGTGTAGCATGCGAAAGGGCAGCCTTACATCAATTTTTTTTATTAATATTCAAGAAACAAACTGAAAAATAATTGCTTTAAAATAAATTAGCACTAAATATTATAATCAAGCAAAGTTTTCACAATGGTAGCACATTCTTCGGTGCTCTTTAAGTCAGTATGAACTTAGCTGTGACAGTAGCTCTCCTCCTGGTCTCAGTCTCATTATAGAATATGAAAGGTTGCATGATAATACAATGTTTGTTACCTTGCCCATCTAACTCCGCTGTAGTCCTAAAATCAGCTTGTGATATTCTTTCAGCTACCTTCTCTTTAATACATAATGCTATAGTGTTGTTCCCAGATGTGAGGTCGTCTATGATGCCATTGTACTGCTCCTGAGTGAGACCCACACTTAAAGCGTCCAGCCCCACCCAGTGGTCGCTGATCTCTTGCCCCAATTCAAAATCTGATGCTATAACTTCTAGATACCTAAAATGTACATATTATATTTTACAGACTTAATGGTTTCTGTCTATAATATAGATTGAGTCATTATGATTAGGTAAAATATTTAGGCAAGTTTTAGTATAAAATATTTATTTCATTAACAATGTTAAAGATTTAAGATTGAGCTTGATTGAGCTAACTTATTTTATTCACTATATAATTAAAATTACAGAGGAAAATATAAATACCTTAGACTCTCAGTACAATTCATAGCCAATCCATTGCGAGTAATGCTAACAGGTGCTGCAAACATCTTAGCAGCTATCAACGCTTTTCTGCGCTCTTCTGGTGTTTTTTGCGGATTTGAGAAAACTCTATCCAAGGCCTCGACTCTCATATCGAGCGCTTGCATCTCGTCTTTATTCAAAATTTCTGGATAGGCAAGTAACTCCCGGTTGAAAATTGATACGAAAACATCCTTCATAAAAGGCTGTATTTTAGGTTTTCGTCGCTCTATACGTTCTACAACGTTAAGGTCTTCAAAGTCAAACTTTTCCTCCTGTACTTGAGGCTGCGAGGTTTGTGTGGAATCATACTTTACCGACGAAATACGAAATTTTCTGTGCAGGAGTCTTCCGACACTACTGTGATGTGCGACACATATCTGGCGAGCGATATTCATTTCTATGTATTTATCAAGACATATAATTATAAAAATATATCAAAAAAACTTATGAGTTTTACTATTATTTATTTTTTTATTGATTTATAAAAATTTTAGGTTATTTTATGCTTTAAAAGACGTTTGACAGTTTCCAATAATTTTGTCTGATAATAATGACATTGCGTTTTGTTTTCTGCAGGATACAATATCTATCTATTATTAAATATTATGAATTTAATTTAATATAACTTGATATACGAATTTTAAGTATACCAATAAAATATTGTAATATTGAATATAATCTAGTCTTACTAATATAAATGCGAATGTAAGTATGTGAAACATTGTCGTATGTGTGAAATGTTTGGAGGTTTGTTAGATGTAAATGCAGTGACAACTTAATAGATTTGGATGAAAGTTGGCTAGAAGTCGACTTTTTTTCCAGACATAGGCTACTTTACCTGATAATTTGCAAAAAAAGGAAAAAAAAAATTATTTGGCACAGACAGACATTCAGAGGTATTTACATTTTGAAAAAAGTAACATCAACATTATAGGTACTTATAAGGAAGTACAATTAGTAACAAGTACCAAAACTAAACAAAAATCTCTGATATTATAATAAACTAGCTTTTGCTCGCGGCTTCGCCCGCGTGAAGGTGTTTTCCAGGATAAAATTCCACTGTTTGATAAAAGTCTTGCTACATATTTTCCCGGTACTTATAGGTTCAAACTAATTTTATCCCCAATCTATAATTTCAGTTCAATCAGTCGAAAATCTAAGAACATTTATACAAACTTTCATCCCCTATTTTATCCCCTTAAGGGTAGAATTTATCAAAATCCTTTCTTAGGTGATGCCTACGTCATAGTAGCTTTATGCATGTAAAGTCTTAGCCCGATCCGTCCAATGGTTTGGGCTGTTCCTTGATATATCACTGTCAGTCACCTTTGAGTTATATATTATATTAACAACTGAAGTTAGCTAAAATTGAGTTTCTCGAAGCCGACCACTATTTATGTACTATGTATTTTGAGACTATGCAATTTTGTCGCGTTCGCGATATTAGATCCTCCAACGCGCACGCGAATTTGAACTTTATGCAGCGGTAATAAATTACAAATTGACTCTCCATTTTATTTAGAAAACGTTTGTATGGGAAATAGAAAAATGCTGTTTTGAGGATTTTCCCGGCAATTATTCGAATTTTTCTCACCTTTTAAATCTTCCCTAGACCTCCACGAATAATTCAAGACCAAGATAAGATAAATCCGTTCAGCCGTTCTCGAGTTTTAGCGAGACTAACGAACAGCAATTCATTTTTATATATATAGATAAAACATACGACAGTTTCTTCGACTGCATGTCAAGGCCGTAATAGGTCCCACCAGTACCTATGCGCGGCTCACCGCTACTTTTCAGTGGTCAGTGGTCACCTTAGGGCGATACCTCAAGGTCCATTTTCATACATTTTGTTTCGGCTTTAATCTGGGTAACTAAACAAGTATTGGCAAGTAAAGAATTTAAATTCACGTCTAGTTAGTGATTAGTTCTCGCAGTTGAAAGAAAAACGTAAAAATAATTAATAATCATGGATATTTCGGCCTTTAAAATTTAATATGACGAAATTTTGAAACAAAATGTATGAAAATGGACCTTGAGGTATCGCCTTAGTGCTTAATAGTTGCCCCGGTGTCGTAGGTACATTGTTTAGGGACTTTTGTAGCGGGAAAAGCGTTTCACGAGGGTGAAGCCGCGGGCACCATCTAGTATTTATTTATTTAGTATTACGTAAGCGAGGACTTTGTTAGGTTAAAGTTACATGAATCATAATGCAATTGCTGAAAGCAACGATAATAATATTATTAACTGTATACAAAAGCAGTTTTTATTTCTGTAGTAGTTATTAGGAGGGTGTAAAGGGCGCATTCGAAATAAAAAATAACCCATAAGTATATTATATGTAGATATTAGGTACGGTAGGGAACCATAATAAAAACAAATGCCAGAAAACTGAGGTTCTTGAGTCTTGACGAATCCACGGCGCGAATTTAGAATAAAGGGGATATAGGCAACTGCCGTGGGAATAATTTATCTCAAGTAGAAATAACTCATAAAATTGGTAGCTATTGTATCTGGAGAGACATAAATCTAATTAAACCACGGTGGACTTGTCATAAGTAACTACGTGCTATAAATTATAATTTCCTATTCATTGATTTTAAAATCGAAGGTAAGAAATCTAATAAAGAGGTAATTAATAGATTATTTAAGTCAGTGAGCACAAATATCGGCTGTTTATAGTTGCATTATCGATAAATGAGCATATTCCTAGGTGCACTCACGGAACATAAAAAACGGGGAGATCTACAGAATTTTGGAAAATGAGTGGAAGCAGAAAAAGAGTTACTTTGAAATACATCATCATCAAACCAAAGAAAAGCGTTACCCATTACGTTTCGTTGTTCATGAAATTGCTATGCAGATAGTAGGTACTTAAGAGATATTGATTTTAATTTTTTTTAATCACATCGGTGAAACGAAGGAAAGCGGTGTTACCTCATAGAGCCGTGGGTCTTTACCACTTTTACAGTCACACAGGTCTCTATAATATTGCAATATATGAAAAAAAATTGTATTGTCTGTTGTAAATCTTCAATAAAATAAAATAAAAAAAACATAATGTTTTTCTGCATCACGAATATGGCGTCTTGACCGATATAGTAGATAAGTATATTATGTTAAGTTACATTTAGCTGTCATTACCTCACTTTTCTTAATTTCCATTCCTTTCCTGTGAAGCCAGGACCATAGATAGGGGGGAAGGGGGCATTGTGGGGCAATGCCCTACCTTAATAATCAACAAAATTATACATACTTACTCAATCAAAATATATGGACCAGCGGGTTTTTTATGTCACGATTTGGAAGTTGGTCCCATAGTAAGAGAACCCTCTTTCAAGATTTAAAGGAATTTTGTTACACTCTGTATATCACCCCAACAATTACGTAAGTATTAATCTGACGCAGTCCCGTTTAAAAGTTAAGAAAGCCAAAAATCGATTGACCATATTAGATCTAGTAACATTTATACTTCCGCCCTATCTGTAACCACAGCTGCCCTACCTTAAATTCAAGTCTAGCTACGGCCCTGTGTGAAGCCGGTATTGTTATAGATTATGGAGACCGCTTATCAACTGAATCTATTTGGATATTTCCTGCACATAGGAACCTATCGACCAACTATAATAAAATACTTACCAAACAGATAGACTACGAGTATCGCTATAAGCGAATAAGTACCTACTACCACACAGTAAAAGTAAAAAACCCGACATAGTAGGTAGGTATATGTTGTATGTAAATACAAGATAAGGTAATGGATAATTTTTTGCTACCTCATATAAATTAAGTAGGATTAAACCACAAACATTACATTTTATTTGTTGACCCTAAATAATAATTATCTGTTCATTTACGACCTGTAGAGGTACTGAAGCCTTTATTATAAAGTTTGGGAGTACAGTTCATGTTGGGCGTTGGTAATTAATAAAGTAGGTGGTAAATATTTAACTCAACCAACAGTTTATAAAGGTATTAGGTATTCTGCATGGCACCACGGCTTTTCTCTCTTATCCACAACTGGTTTTTCTATTATAATCTTTTAAAACGCTATACATAAAGAAGTTGGGTGTAAAGGTCATACATAATTTAAATACTTTACATTTAGCATATTTCTAAAAATCGTAAGAAACAACGACTTATTTTGCAGATGCTATTATTTTGCTTGTAGTCTGCAAATACCGCCACGTTCTAGGCAGTCATTTTGTAGAGCCAGGAAATAAAAAAATATTGATCCCAGAACATCACAGGTAAGTACTACACGAAATAGTGCCTGAAATCTTCTATTTATTATTAACACTTTTCTGTACATCAATGCGAGTTGAATTTATAAACGTAAATTAAATCTAAGATAATAAAAACACAGAAGTACAATTGACGGTATTATCGTGTTCAGTTTATAATAGGCAATTGCCGCCTCGAAATATTATAGAAAATCTGAGTTAAATATTTACATACTTAATATTATTATGATCGTTAGTTTTTGAACCACTGAGGATAATTATTATATTCGAATTCATATACTTACTTAGTATACGATATACATAGTAACGCTTATTCTACTAATATATAACTTCTGTCCATTCTATTTGTTTTAAAACTAAACGAAATAGCAGCGAGAAGACAATTCCTACAAAATGTGTATATTTTATAAGACTCTTCCTTTAGCCGGCATTTCAGCTTGTTAAAACTTGAGCAACTAAATTTGCTTTGCCATTTACAATTCAAAATACATTTCCCCAATGGCGGGTAATTACACAAAGTATTTTCTAAGTCACTCTAATTTTTATTTGCCCAATCAAACCCCATCATTTTCGGCTCCTACCCATCAAAGTTTGACCTAATTTACGATGGCTTTGGTAGGTTTCAATTAGTAGAAAGATATTTTTTACTGTGGCCACACTGTATCTTGGCTGTGGCGGCGTTTCTTTTAAAACGGTATGCGCGAACTTTATCTAGGAAATAGCGTTTCTTATAGCGTAACTTAAACTGACCAAATTATATACAGAAATATTATGTACACTAATGTATAGCAGGGTCTTTACAAAAGGATCGAAAAGACGACTTGACGATGTCTACCTATTATTACCTAGCATAATATTATGTAATAAGTCTATTATAATAATTTTTATATACTTAATTATTCTAATTATGTTTAAATTATCCGATGAATTGTAATAAAAGAGTTCACTTGTTAGAGTGTAGTAAGGATATTATACCGTCCCCCGGATGGATAAAGTTGACCTGTGAAGGTGTCTGGTTGGAATTTTACAATGAAAAAACTAAATACTGGTTAAATGATATTAATATTGCCTATAAGGGTCGCCGGAAAGTGGCAGAGTCAAATAAAGTATGAATTATTTACGTCACATATCACTTATATATGTGCTTATTATTTCAAAATACATAATATGCAATTTAGTTTACTTTAAATAGGTTTTAGTATGATTCAGTATTTTAACTATAACGATATCAAAATAACGGGATTGTTAAAACGTTATAACGTGAGTAGCAGTAGCTTGAAATCTCTACCCCCTAGACAAGGGGATGGGACTAAGGCGCCACCCCTATTTCCTCTTTCACCAAAATCCAACCGTATTACAATTGTGTAAAGATATTTTTCGATAAAACCACAGAATTGAGTCGTTTCGAACTATGTGTGTGTCGGCGCTATGAAATAATCAGTAGGAATACTTCTCCGATGAGAGAGCATCTGGTGGTCATAATGAACGATTTTTTACCTTTAGCTCACGTTATGAACGCGAACAAACAGGATTTTTAATGTTTTCTCGGCATTATGTGTTATCAATATTGTGAATTTCATCTGGAAATTGTTAAAATGTGCATGAGAGATCATTTTTGGTGATTTTTAGTCAGTGCACAGATAACAACGGGTGTGTGTGGTGGAAGAATTAGTGGTTCTATGACATACAGTCTTGTGGAACGCGTATTGATGGTACGTATAAAGCCAGCACATAAATAATGTTCTAACGCCGAAGAAAACATGATTAATTAGTGTGCTAACAGTTAATTAATTAGGTTACACGTTTTGTTGTTTGTAATCATTATTGGTGTTTAAATAACTGCTTATAATGAAATAGATTTTACTCTATATTTGACGAATTATATCATACACATGTATAAAATAAATCCTTTTTATCTATAATCCTAGACTTTGATGATAAAGTGATATTACATTAAAGCTATAGGTGTAAGTAAAACAACCATTTTAATATTTACTTTGAAAATATACCACGTTTTATCGATCTATATTGGTATGATTTTCTGTAGCAATTTAAGTTATGTTAAATGGTAACACTAACTTTCTGTGATAAACTTGTATATTATGGCTATTATCAATAAAATTGTTAGGAAAATTATTGAGAAACTTTGATATTATGGAGATTAACATACTATTGTTATTTTTTAGTTGTTGGTGCTTAATAGCGAAATCGTAGAGCTCACATAGAGACACTTTTTTCTCCTGTTAGTGTTTCTTAAAATATTATGTCAAGGCCCTCTCTCAAAAACGCTTCGAGGTATTCAGTTGAGATTAAAACAAAATATTTCCTCATGTTGAGCACCGAATCGCCGCCAACGCAGTGAGCGATGAGTCGCCTACGAAACAAAAGGCCGCGGGTTCAGGCTCCGTGCCGAGACAAATGTTTTGATTAATCGCACTTATTTGTTTACGGTCTGATTGTTTTGAAAACCTAGTTTCTCGTAGTTTCTGATACCCATACAAAATAAAATACGGCTAGCTTTTTAAAGTTACACACCGTAATAATCGAAGGATAATCATGTAATTTAGCATCTCGCGCTTATGTAAAAATCTGAATATCTTTTGAGATATATACAACTAGCGTTTTACTTACAGCTCGACAGCTCGACACTTTTCGCGGAATAAATATCACAGGTACTTACCGTATTTTTTCTTGTATAAAAAGTAGGTAGTTAATGTAACTCTCGGGTTTCCAAAAATATAATTCCGCTTTTCCGATGTTGTTACGTGAAAGAAAGACAAACCGATAACTACATTTTTGCATATCTTATAAAATTAGTAATGATTTAGTGAGTCAAAAGAAATCCAAATTGCTTTTATTCCCGCTTACTGCGAGTAAAAATTGTTATCAAATGTGACGGTGCCTACTTTCATATTTAGTTATTTTTGCGCTATCCCTAATTATTTTCAGAGTAAAAAGCAAGGTAGGTCAAAGTAACTTCTTATAAAATCAAGTCGTTGTGAGCGAAAGACCTACTAAAACTTACCAGCTTATATGGAACTGTTTGGGTTATTACCACAGCCTCATAGGAAACTAACGTGAACTTAAAACTTGCTGCTGCATTTTATACGTTAAGGCGATACCTCAAGGTCCATTTTCATACATTTTGTTTCACCTTTAATCTGGGTAACTAAACAAGTATTGGCAAGTAAAGAATTTAAATTCACGTCTAGTTAGTGATTAGTTCTCGCAGTTGAAGAAAAACGTAAAAATAATTAATAATCATGGATATTTCGGCCTTTAAAATTTAATATGACGAAATTTTAAAGGCAGAAATATCCATGATTATTAATTATTTTTACGTTTTTCTTCAACTGCGAGAACTAATCACTAACTAGACGTGAATTTAAATTCTTTACTTGCCAATACTTGTTTAGTTACCCAGATTAAAGGTGAAACAAAATGTATGAAAATGGACCTTGAGGTATCGCCTTAAGTTGGATTTCCTATAGTCAAAATAAATCCCTATTCTTTATTATTCTTTTCCTTTAAGGCGGCAGTCGAACATTATTAATGATAGTTGTTTACAGAAAACGGAGATTATTTAACATATGACCGAGGTCTTGCTTGTGTCCTTACGTTCAAAGAGAGGATTTTTTGACGAGAATATATATTTTAAAAGTAATTTTTGTATATTGGTCATATACAGATTTAAAAACAGTACGTCTAGCATGTTTTACTATCGCCTCTTGGACAACGGAGAATATCGCCGTTTATCGACGAAGGGTCATAAATATGTCTTTTGAACTTCAACAAGATTGTAACCATAATACTTTAAAATTTACCCCGAGTCACTGGATTAGTTTTTATTGCAATAAGTCGGAATGCTTAATATAAAACAAAAACGGCCCCTGCCTACGATTTCGTGAGGAAACATGCTAAACGTGACAATATTAGCAAAGAATACAACTTACTTTATTTTATGTTATTCCTACTGTCGTCTTATTTTTTATTTATGAAGTCTTGATAGATTTATTGCACTATAGTAACTACCCTCTACTTCATGGTAAGTATGGAGGAAGTAAAAAAAACGCAAGACATTCTATTTATTTCTTCATGGTTTACTTGGTATTTCACATTCTACATAAGGGAGGAGTGTTTTTAGTTTAATTCATGAGATACAAGGTGTACCCGGCAATATCCTTACGCTATGTCTCTGTCAGTACTGCACCATGCTGAAGATCTGTGTGATATTATCGTTTCTGATTGGAAAAAAATAATACATCCATTAGAAGTATTTCCACTCCAGTAAATCATAAGTATCAGCCCGGAGTCTGGAATTAGTGCCCGATATGGCGACAAGCTCGCCCCCTATCACATTATGGGGTGGAAAACACTTGGCTAAAAGTGGGTGCCCTGGTTGCGCCTGTGCATACCCCTTCGGGGATAAATGCGTGATGTTGTGTGTTTGTAAATCATAATGTCTATATTTGTTTCAGAGAATGTAGATAGTAGATACGTAATAATTGGAATTCTAAGAAGTCTATGTCCCTAAGGATATAATTTGTGGTAAAGCGTTATATCAGATACTGAGTAGTCCAGTGACAAGATAAACAACTCGTCGCGGTAACTTACTTTTTGGACTCATGTTACGGGATTAAGTGGTGTTTATCCAGTTAGTTTGTAGGCCAACATATCTGACACAATAGGTGAGAGTTCATTACATTTCGTGCCCCATTAATGATTACAGCCCGTATTAAAATGTCGTCCGCAAGGATCGATAAGTTGAAATTTAACCTATTCTAGTTGACTTGTTGAATTCATCGCCCAGACAGGCAGTCTACTGAAGACGATAGCAATTTATAAGTTTTTCATTAAAATCTGTTTTTACAATCGTAGTACGTTTTCATTGTACGCCGGATCGAAAAATGTAAACTGTTAGTAATTTAACACTACTTTTATAAGGTTTCGAAGTGTTGCGGTGGCAACAACTATATTATTACTAAATACATCAATGAACTAAAAGTTTTAGCGTAATTGTACAGAATTTATTTGGTTATATAAATAATTGATATAAAATTGATACCCTTGGCATCTTTTGGTAAAGGCAAGTTAAAAAGGCGCAATAAAGTAAGACACTGGCTACACTGTGTCATTTCCCCCAATTTGGCGTAGATAGCATTACTAATAACAATTTCCGTGTGAAATTTATTGCACTCGATAAACCACTAAGAAAGGTCAGTGATAAATTTAATAGCAATAAAGAAACCAATGTAAAAATGGTTCACAAATTGCATTAAAAAGGCAATAATATTAAATCAGTGTCACAGAAGTTCAATATCTAATATTCAAACGAGCGGGCCCTCGAGGTCGGGAAATTCCAATATAAGATTGGTTTTGTTATTTAATTACACTGAAATTGATTTTTTATAACAGAGAAAATATGATCTTCGATTTGTCTTTTAGGGTTCCGTAGCAATGCCGCTATATATCAATTATGTAGTCCTTTCATTAGTTACAATCATCGATATATGTGTACTACGTACTAGATTTGGCGTTCGGAACATTAATTGTTCAATTGAATTGAATTGCACATTCAATTTGAAAATTCAACTGAATTGATCTGCAATCCATTCAAACTGACTTTAGTATGGTCAATATTGACTGGTTGTTATTGTGTACGGAGTGGCGCTCATGATATAAGAACTCGAGCTTAAGTATAAACCTTTATTTGAATTAAAAATACTAGTCAAATAAAGTAAAATTATTTGTTATTCAAGTGAATAAATAAGTTATAACAGTGACGTTTTGGTTGCCATTTTAGTTCAGATTTTCAACAAATAGTTTATATGGACGTTCGTGTCTATAGAATATAAGTCAATGGTAAATGAAAAGTGTAATAAAAATACTAGTGTAGAACGTCCTGAGGAGAGAATCGTTTTTAAAAATCTTTATTTAAGGAGCTAGGTCGTCATTTCACGATCATGTCGCTCCATGCTTCCATTTTCATCGGTGTTCTCTTCACGATTTCAAAATATTTTTTTGTCAAACGCTAGCCCCTACCGACGCAGTAACCGACAAAAAGCTACTTATAATAAAGAGGGGTATCATTGGAGCAGATTATTTAAAGTTCTTACATGTGTGTGACCTTAAACAATAAACTTCAAAGGCCACCTTAGTTATCAGTGACTGAAAAATAAACACTATCATAAACCTATTACCTATTAGAGTCAAATATCTTCGAGGCATAGTTGATCAAGTTAGGTCCCTTTTTTTTTTTTTTTTTTTTTTTTTTTGTACTGTCATACGTTTGTTAGCCTGGCAAGGGCCGGCTTATACAAACACACCGGTCTTGCGGGTGCGTGCTTTAGGCACTGCGAGCCCTTAAGTGACCATGCTGAGGGCGACCCTCTAAAGGGTCACGACCTCGGCTCAGGACGGCCACTGAGAGAGGATGTTTTTGGGGACATCAGCGATTATGGAAACGCGAAAGGAGCGAAAAACGACCTAACAGTCTAACATGTTTACATCGGCGTCCGGGCCGGAATTATCAGAAGGGTCGGGAGGACGGGGGACGCGGCGAGGTCCTCGACGGCGAGGACGGAGCAGCGGTCGTGTTGAGTGTTTGAGCTTTTTAAGCAGCTCGTGCTTGCTACGTATTGCCAGAGTTATATCGTCCTCTGGATCTGACAGAGAGTTAGGTCCCAGATCGGGGCGCAATAAATACTTGAAATAGACCGTTGAGTGCATCTTTCATTCGACAAGTAAATATACTAGCAGTATAAGCCAGCTACATCAGATTTTTATTTATCCATTCCTTTCTTTCGTTTTGTATAATGAAGTGTCTATCTCATTTCCGCATCTACCCTTGTGGCGAAATCTGACGCCTCCTACAATACCGGCACCCTTGTAACAAAGGCATGAATATTAATTTGATGTCAAGCCGCCCCCGTTCTAAGATAGCGTGATAATATGTTTGCAACCCCTTTGATGATGTCACGAGACACACGGCATAAGCGATGAAACACTATCTTCTATTACATAGTTACCATTTTAAAACCCGACTACAGTAAAAAATAGTATGGAGAAATCAAAGATTTTGTATTTGCATGCTATCTTTTTCTTACATTATTCTCATTTAATATTTCCTTTTCTTGTCCACGTCTTCTAGGACAAGCGCGTTCGCTTAAATAAGTCTTAAATAAAACCGTATCGGATAGCCCAAGCTTAACATCCATATTCGAGCAAAATATGAAACCCCCTTTAACCCGTGATCGAGAATTTACGATACATTTTTTCACATTGAAAAATTAAACTAGCGACCATTAAACCGACAGGCTTATTTATTTCGAGATACAATAAATTAAAAACGTAAGCGGGTACGCTCAAGTCGCCAAGGAAACTATAGGAAATTGGAGTCGAAAATGTTGGGTGAGCTCGTCATCCGTGTGTAGTTACGTTAATGGTATCTGAATGCGAATACAAATTAATGCGGTGTCTGACTGAGTCTCTCTTTAATACATTATGATCATAACAACCAATGAAAACAAAATACTCAATATTCGTTGAATTGGATATTGATTGAATGTTGGTATAAAGTTTTAGTGATATCTATATTGGTCGAAATTCAATCGTCGAATTTAATATATTCCTAATACATATTGTACATAAATTTTATTTATCTGCACTCTTTTTTTATATGAACTTTAATTAAAGTCAAATTTCACACTGCTCCGTGCGCGCTATATGCTTATGTAGGTGTACAACGACTGCCGAGGTCTCTCGTCAGTCGACATTCTATTGGACCATCCTCCACTTACCGTCAGGTGCAGTAGTATAAAAATACTGCAGACTTTAATTATAACCAATAAATATACCTACATGTGCATCAAACGCATGGTATTGTATGTAATATTTTTTTTTAATATTTAAATTTATTTTTAAAGATATTTTATATATAAATATTAACTTTCTGCACTCCTTCTCCATATTAACTTTAACTGTGCAAATTTCATAGACTTTCGTCCGCTTAATTTTCGTAAATAGGTATATAAAGTTTTTGTTTCACGTGTATAGATTCCCAATATAAATTAGTTTAGTTTAGAATATTAATGAGATATTAAACACGAAAGCCATAGCTTCAATATTTTCCTAATAAACAACTTTCAGACTGTAGGTGGACAGAGCGCTGCAGGCGGTGTAGCGTGAATGGAAGTGTACGCAATAGGTGCTTTGTGTACTGAGAGCGTATGTGTTCCTATTTAGAAAATGTCTCAGCAATGAGTGTTTCGTAACTAGTGATAACGCTGAACCATCTAGTTTTGAGGGTTTTAAATAAATTGGCCAATTGTGGCAACTACTTAATTGATAGGCTTGTGTTTTTCATTCTATATTACGCTTTGAGCATTCTGAAGACGTCCTCACTGTGACCGTTCAAGCAGACAGCTAGCTGCTCTTCGTTAAACCAGGTCATTTTATGTGTATTGGTAGTTGGTTTTTGTAATTGTCATCCAATAAATCCAGCTTTGTTAGACTACTTATTTTTTTGGTCCTTCGAACCTTCGACAGTGTATTATATAATCAAAAAAAATATTTTATACTCTATATGTCCAATAAATGAAATGTTATTTATTTTATTTTACAAAATATAATAATTTTGAAATGATGTGCTAATTTATACATATTACAACATTATTCCAATAACAAACTTAAGGAATAATAATTTTAGCCAACATATAAACACAGCAGTGATCGAGCTTCTCAGATGTGTGCCGCAGCACGATGTTTGATTTGGAATACATTAATGTTAAATTAAAGGACAAACTGGGATCTAGCAAGTTATTGTCGATTGTTATGAAATGTGCATTATGTTGTTATTTTGGGTTATTTCTATTATATGTATATAATGTAGAATTATTAAGTATTGTGCTATTATGTAGATATAGCTTTAAAGTGGCAGAACAATAAAAGGCGATGCTAATGATATTTTGTTTTTTTTTACTACTTTGGATTACTCTATACTGCGTGATCTTGAAGTTTTTTCTAAATATTATGATGCAATAAAGTATTTGGAAATGTATCGGACTGCCGGGAGGAAAGTCCGAAAATCCAGCACCTGACGCACACACCTTTAGCCTTTCACTTTACACTTATTCTATGTAAGGAAACTCAATTTTTCTATGCAAAGGACGGTGGTAATCTACATACTTCAGAATTCCGTACAAGAATTTTGAAGGTTTGTTAAGCATGTGAACCTACACTAGGCCAGGATGATGAATCACACCCTGAACCCTTTGGGGAGTAGAGGAGACTTGCGACCAGCAGGACAGTATTATATATATATATATATATATATATATATATATATATACAGAGCAGGAGCAGGAGGCAGACTGCCTCGGTGGCGTAGTTGTATTGCATGTCCGGTACAATAGCGCTCTGAGGTCCTGCGTTCGAATCCCGGGTCGGGCAAAGTGATATTTGAGTTTTTCTGCTCAGTATCAGCCCGGAGTCTGGAATTTGTGCCCGATATGGCGATAGGCTCGCCCCCTATCACATCATGGGACGGAACATACTTGGCGAAAAGTGGGTGCCCTAGTTGCGCCTCTGCATACCCCTTCGGGGATAAATGCGTGATGTGATGTTATTATTATGTATACAGAGCAGGTAATATATATATTAAAGTGCATAAGGCATACATTTTTTTGGTCTATTTATTTATAAACAACGTGCGGCTTGGAAGACGTCATCCTTTTAAACTATTGATTTGTCTTTTTCTTTTTTTTGTAAATTTTCTCACCAACAGTGTGCTAAATTATGACAATAATATTGCTGCTCCGCATACATGCTGTTACTAGACTAAAGAGACTGTTTGTAATAACTTCAAGAATCAACGCAGTCCCTAGCGACACAAAATGAGCAGGGCTCAATTAAAGGGCTGATGGAATCGAAATATCCGCACGTCAATGTTTTTCGTTCGTTAGGATTCCGGACCACTACTATATGTTTAATATCTGTTAAGTCTAGTGCGCCGCATAAATGCTGGTTTATTATTATTGAGATTTATTTTTATGGTTTTGACCATGTTATCTGCTTTTACATTTTACTGACATTTAGCGTATATATGCAACGGTGTTGCTACTGATGGTAGGTCTCACATATATGAGAGCCTGCCTGGGTAGGTACTATCACAATGTCTATTTCTGCCGCCAAGCAGCAATGTGTAGTCACTGTAATGTTTTGGTTAGAGGGATATTTTAGGCAGTGTAACTACTGGACATAATAAGACTTAACATCTCATGTCTCAGGATAGCGAGCGCAGTGGAATACCAAACAATATTATGTGATTCAAGATGTTGGATGGTCTTTCTACTGTTTATGGGCGGTTATATCGCTTACCATAAGGCGAACGGCAAGCTCATCTTCAAAGCAATAAAAAAAAGGTGGCATAAAAAATAATTTTCAAAACATAATAGCAATATAGTTTTTAAGTGCTAACGTCTTCAGATTAAATTGTATTGGTTAGTTTTGTTTTTGTTGAATTATGACTCTTATGCATGTAGGTACTTTACAAAATACTATAGTGTCAGATAAATGTTATACACTGTTTTCACAACCTTTCAGCTTGCGACGGCTTGCCATATCACCTCATGCCGTAATGGCAAGAAACTCTGCATGTTTCTAGTGGCGATGTAATGTGTAAACACCCTTATGTATTTCATTCGACACTACTTTTGTCCGACAATAGAGTAAGAAGAGCAAGACTCAAAAATTAACACTGTGTTAGTAAAAATATGTGCAAGAAATAATATTATTTGATTTGGTGGTATTTTTTTATAAGCAATTTCTTAAGATAACAAATATTTAAAAAGTTTTGCTTCCTGCCTATTTTACTCTTAAAATTAACTAAAGCGTAATTGATTCATGGAGAATGAAGCTTTATTTTGTTTTATAATAAATAGTTCCGGAGATTGTAGTTCTAGAGGACATTTCTATAAACAAATAAAAAAATATAAATCTTACTTTTGCGAATATGTTTCGTGGAACCAAAGTACGCGTCTCTCGAGAACGTTTAGACCGTTAACAACGGGAAAGTGCAGGAACAATGGAGTTTTATACATAAATTCAGTTATATACCGTTCATTATAGGCCCAGAGATTGTTACGAGGAAAACCTTGTGGAGAGTTTGATTTGTTCCGGAACTGTGGTAATGACGTAATCGACCGACCTTTGACTTAGGATTTGCCAGCATCATTTGATTCTATTCAGATATATAAGTTCCGTTTAGAGTATTGAGAATAAGAGGATGAAAAATAAGTAGGTATTTAATAAAATCCTCTGATTCTTAGTTACTAGCTTTCACCTAAAGTAGCCTATTTTTTATTAAATTGTTTAGTTATGAATACATGCCATTGCTTAGGAAACAAGGTCACAAGGTGATGTTAAAAATAAAAATGACCTCTATTATTTGTATTGTTAGTTCGTGTGGCGCGCGCGTGTCCCGGCTGGTGATGTGGCGGCAACATGTGGCGCGAGTGGCGCTGGATTGTGGTGACGCTGAACGCTGTCGCCGCGCTCTCGCCCGTCATTAAGATTGGTGAGTGGGGTTGGGGAGGGGGTGGCATCATGTGTACTGCACTGCGTGCGGTTCATACATGCAGGCATTCATATTTCGTGAGAGGTTCTGCCTTTCGATTCCTGCGAGGGTTGCGGTTGCATGCATTTGCGCTCCCTGCGGCTTTTCGATATTAGAGAGAGAGTCGAATGGCGGGGTTTTAGTTGGTAGGACGATTAATACTGGCGAGACCGGAAGAAATCTGTAAACGGATTTACCCGTGTTAAAAAAAATATATCTATTTCTTGCGTATGGGCAAGGTCGTCGTTGTCATCCTCTCCAGTATCATTGTTTTTCTGAATGACGTGCCAATTTATTTAAATTATTCCACCAGTTAATCTTATTTATTTGACAAATTGTAAAGGTAGGCTCTCAGTAAGAACATGTAACAACAATCCCTTACTGAAAATGATAGCTGACGTTTCAACGATTAACAACATTTGTCGCTAGATTTTTTTTGTAACCTACATTCCTTGAAACAATATAGAATGTATGTTTCTTCTAAGGCGTATTCCTGATGATCCCTGACCGCAGACTGTGGTTCCATAGGTGCTGTGTTCACGGAGGAGGCGCGGGGCGGGAGCGCTGAGCTCGCGTTCAAATACGCCGTTTACAGGATAAACAAGGAGCGCAGTCTGCTGCCGAACAGTACGCTCGTCTACGACATACAGTACTCGCCGGCCAGGGACAGCTTTAAGACTTACAAACGAGGTACCATGTCTTGAATGTTAAGAATTAAATATGTTTTGATTAGAAAAAGAAATCGGATTGAGAGTAAATAAAATATGCAGCTCTAAATTTACCATGTTTTTTTATAAAATTTCTGCGTCTATTAGTTAACTGGTTATCAAAAGACCATTAAGTAGTTAATTTATTTTCTTCTCTATAGAAAACTGCTGAAAACGGCTGTAAAGTAGGTATCTAAAAGTTACGGAATTAATATAAAATTAGAGGTTCAAATAAATTATTATTTCATTATTATAAAGTTCAGTCCCATTATCAGGGATGTCTTTTTTCATTTCGTAATTTGGCAAAAAAACCTCTGACTAAAATTTATTTTTAACTGTGTCTAACACAAAGCACGGTTCAGATCAATATCATTAAACCGAAGTTCCGACCTTTAGTTGAATTTTTACGAATATTTTATCTCGATTCAAGTGAAGTCAAATAGAAACAGATTGAAAAAAATGGTATGCGATAGCCGACGAGCAATATCCGAGCGGCATTGCACCGCAGCGTTGTATTACCGGCGGCTTTTTTATTTTTCTCCCTCGTTGTACGTTATTTATACTTTTTCCGCAATAAAAATGTTTTATGGCTCCGACCGGACAGAGATGAAAGCGAAGCCTTAGTTATTACTGAATTATTCGATTGATTGAGATACATTTTATAAAATTATTTGTTTACGATTTTGGCTTCCTGGAGGGTTAAGGATTGTATTATTATTGGTTTATTGATTGATTCATATTCGCAGTAGATTCTGTTTTCTGATAAGGTGGGCATAGATATACATTAAGCATGTGATAGGGATTGACCCTATGTCGGAGATTTTAAATGAATTGTTGGTTTACGTAAATAATTGTTTCAATATACGACCGAAAAGTTAAGTTTTAATTTTCATTTAAATCGTTGTCAATAAAGTAATATATTTTAAGTATACTTTATAAAGTATGTTTGTCAGTGTACCTCTGCGGACACTTATATGCTCCCAAATATCTTCTCCTTTTTCAATCAAGTGATGAAGAGCTACATCATCCAGGATCTATCACGAAATCTTTCTAATTCTTGTTCTTGCTTCAGCGTGTAGTCAGATAAAGTCTGGTGCGGTGGCATTGTTCAGCGGGGGCGGTGAGATGCTGGGACTCACTTTAGGAGCCATGTGTCAGACACTGCACACACCACATATGCACATCTCGCCACATCCTATAGCTGGAGGTAATCTTTTATTTGGAACGATCGGTCCTTTACAGAACTGACTGCTATTGACGTTGTATGAAAGCGAATCTAAAACCGTCATAAGAGTTTGTCTAAGTATCTGTGTATTAATCAAATATTTATCGCGTAGTGCGTTGTATTATGTTCTAGTTTGAGAAAAAAAAACTAAGTCATTTGAGGCTTTATATTATAATTTCTTATCCCTTGATGAGCAGTATGCAGGCCCATCTAGTAATTTGAATTTCAATGCTGCGATGGTCTTGCTGCTATTCTCAAACTGACGCGACAGTTAATATGTCTGGTATAGTTTTCTTCAGATTTATATTGTCAATGTATTAATATCATAAATTTACTAACATCAAATATAATAATAAATAATAATAATATCAGCCCTGTATTATATACTTGCCCACTGCTGAGCACGGGCCTCCTCTACTACTGAGAGGGTTTAGGCCTTAGTCCACCACGCTGGCCTAGTGCGGATTGGTAGACTTCACACACCCTCGAAATTCCTATAGAGAACTTCTCAGATGTGCAGGTTTCCTCACGATGTTTTCCTTCACCGTTAAAGCGAACGATAAATTCACAAAGAAAGAACATCAAATATAATCACACTAAATTATAACATTTTCCAGCCTATAACCATTCCTTCACGGTGAACCTGTATCCGTCGCGAGAGCTCATCAACAGAGCGTTCGAGGACCTCATTAGCTACCTCAATTGGACAAGACTGGGCATCATTTACGAAGAATATGGATATGGTAAGATATTGCTCACAACAGAAAATGTAAATAAGTAATACTTAGTTTGTATTCATCAGGAAATACGTTTTCAAAATAATGCTATGCAGTATGCCGTTTACTTTTGCTAATGGGTAGGAAAAAGTCGGTATGTGTTAATAAATAATTTGAACTATATTTCAGGTGAACTTAACATTCTGGACATAGCAAAAGATGGGCGCGATATGTACGCAGTGCGATGTCACGACGCGAAGGAGTATCGGCGCGCGCTGTCGCAGCTCAAGGCGCAGAAGATCACCCACGTCATAGTCGACACCGATCCGAAGAGGTTCCGACAGCTGGCGAGAGCCGTGAGTACTTTTGTCCATAAATTGTATCAAAAATGACTGTAGACTCAGTCTAGACCCGAGTAACTATATGCGTTTTGGAACTGGTTAAAAAAAGTGTTAGGAACGGTTTAAGAGATGCAAGCCTTAAGTTTGCAATGCTGGCTCGATACATTGATAATTTTTGTACCTTTTCCAATTCTCATTAAATTTATTACACATATTATGGGTTTCGTAATATTTATTTCCTCGTTTTCCAAGATTAGTAGGTGGGTGAAAAACGATAAGTAACATTTTTTATGTCATCTCTTATTATAGTCATAGGTTGGTAGAAGACATTCATTACACTATGATACCAAATGTTTTTAATTTACAGATTCTGCAATTGCAAATGAACAATGAAAACTATCATTACCTCTTCACTTCCTTTGTAAGTATCATTGATTATTTAAAAGTATTCAATGATAATTTGAAAAAAAAAAACAAAGGTTTTGGAAATAATATCCATACCAGATTTAGTTAGTATCAAAGGTAATTTGTTTTCAGAATATTATCTGTTTCCAGGATATGGAATTGTTTGACTTGGAAGACTTCTATTACAACAGAGTGAACATGAGCGGCTGGCGGCTGGTGGACCGGGGGTCTGATAAGGTCAAAGACGCGTTGCAGGTCATGGAGAAATTTCATCCAATAGGAGCTTCTATATTAAGTGGTGGAAATATTAAGGTAGGGAAGTGTTATGCACGATATCGAACTATTTTCTTTATAACCGATGCGGAAACTGAAACTGTGGGTACACACTACACAGTGTTTGATGTTGGTAATATCGCCTTCCTAGTAAATCATTAATTATTGTGTTGCATGGAGATCATTATCTCTGGAGACTTGGAGTTATATTTACCGCAATTAGAATTGCGAAAAAAGTGATTATAATTGATAAAAAAAAAGTTATAGACAACTGTCCCAATTTACCATCTCCAATAAACTAGTTGGCTAAAATATTAGAATTTAAACATCATGTCAGTATCGATAATTATTTAATTGCAAATAGATAGCCTTATTGATAAATAATAAATAATACCTTTTATGATTTTATTTTTCAGACTGAGCCAGCTCTTCTGTACGATGCAGTACAAGTCCTGGCTATGGCATTAGCCGTCACAGAAGGGGCGCACACCGGGAACGTGTCTTGCGATCGGGATACGCCTTGGGTTCACGGGATCGCACTTATGGATAACATTAATATGGTGAGAGTTGATCATATTTTAATGGAGATCAGGTTCAGAATGTTCATGCCTCGATACCTAGGCCAGGTTTTACATTGTATTTTTCGAACATTGTTATTAGTTCGTTGTTCGGTTCTTAGACTAGAAAATTATCTAGAGTGCCATAACATTTTTACCAACTTCATCTAATTAATTACTGCATTAAAACAACTATCATTGAAAATAATATCCTTACAGATCCAAGCGCACGGGCTGACAGGTCCGATAGAGTTCAAGAGCGGCGTCAGGACTACGTTCAACTTGCAGCTAATGCGACTTACGGGCGGCGAGGCGGGGGGCACCGTGCTCTCGGGCCAGTGGACGCCTACTGAAGGGCTGCTGATAACAGATCCAGCAGCTTATCGCAGGGATCCACCGCCCAATGTCACTCTTACTGTTGTTACTGTTGAGGTAAATACGTTCAAATCTTCGTCGCGACAAAAAGTTCTACGTCGTAAAATGAAAGGAATAGCTCAAGGCCCCTCCTTTTACAATGACCTGGTACCAGTTTGCTGAAGCAATGAAACCGGTTACAGCCTGGGTGTAATTTACATACAATTAGTACACATAGAACTTCTCAGTTAATTATATTATAATTAATCGTCCTTGATATGAAAGTCTCTTATATTTATTTTAGGAAAAACCATACGTGATGGTGAAAGAAGGTTGGAATCTCCAAGGCAACGCTCGCTTCGAGGGATTCTGCATAGACCTACTGGCTAGGGTAGCAGCCAGAGCTGGTTTCCACTACCGGTTGCGATTAGTCCCGGACAATATGTACGGGGCAAGGGACCCGGACACGGGTCAATGGAACGGGATTGTTCGGGAACTAATGGATAGGGTAAGAAAGAAGCAAATTATTATAATTGTTTCTTCTTTTCCATATCCTTCACACATTATTTTTATCATTGCACATTAAATAAAGATTTCTCATTAAATAAAGATCTTACATCTTGCTACCTTGCACTTACATGATAAAAATAATTCGCATCGATAGTATTGTGAATTTTATGTACTACTTTTGTTTCAGAAAGCAGATATAGCAGTTGCGTCAATGACCATAAACTACGCGCGAGAAGCAGTCATAGACTTCACAAAACCGTTTATGAATTTGGGAATTGGGATTCTATTCAAGGTAACCGTTAAATTTATTTGTCTTTGGAATCTCAAAAATAAGCCCCACGCTGAAATGCAAACCCAACTATATTCTATCTTCTCATCCTTTAAGCTTTCATTAATTAATCTCTGTCATTATATAAAAAACTTTGTTCGTCTACCTCCTTTTACTATATTGTTCCATATTCATATTTGTTAAAGTATTTCTAAATACACCAAAATTTTCTCAAGTTATCGACGTTAATTTTCAGGTGCCAACATCACAACCGACGAGACTATTTAGTTTCCTGAACCCTTTGGCAATAGAAATCTGGCTATACGTTTTAGCTGCGTATATTTTAGTCTCTTTCACTCTGTTCGTCATGGCGAGGTTCTCTCCTTATGAATGGTGAGTTTTTCTAAGTTGTGTAATATTTTCTTCGGAAGAGCAGATGTTTTATGTACATAAAAAAATGGAAATGATCACTACTTTATGCAACAATGTTTTTTTCAGGTCGACTAGTACGCACATATGTGGACATGAAACAAAACTTCTCACGAATCAGTTCAGCGTGTGTAATTCTTTTTGGTTCATAACAGGAACATTTCTTCGGCAAGGGTCAGGTTTAAATCCAAAGGTAGCTAGAATAAAAAATAACGTCTTTACCGTTCTTATATCATTACTTATTTATACTTGAGTTGAAGCACATGGGGTAAAATCCTTAATAATGACTAAAACATGTTCATTCTTGCTAACTTTAAGTTTTATTAATTTTGATTCTTACTTTATCTGATCTGATCTATTTGATCTATTGAGAGCATTTTAATTATTATAAGATTGTATAATTAAGAAGATAACTTTAAGACAATTTCCTTTCAGGCCACATCTACGCGAATCGTTGGTGGTATCTGGTGGTTCTTCACGCTCATCATTCTGTCTTCATATACTGCGAACCTAGCTGCTTTCCTGACGGTAGAGAGAACTGTACTACCAATCCAGAGTGCAGCAGACTTGGCAGCGCAAAACAGCATTCAATACGGAACCTTGAATGGCGGTTCTACAATGACATTTTTTAGGGCAAGTCTTTTGTTATAATTTGATATACGAGTATTTCTCAACAAATATCGGATTTATGTTTTATAACGTCGACATAAAGATTTATTTAACAATAATTAGCTGTTGTTATCTGCTCTTCAGTTGCTATAGTTACTTTACAATTCTTTAAATAAGCTTATTCGGTCTTGACTCATGATTGATTTACTATTCTATTTTGTGTTATAGGACTCAAACATAGACATATACAAGAAGATGTGGACCCATATGTCAACAGCATCGCCTCCGGCGTTGGTCTCTTCTTACGAAGAAGGAGTGAGGAGGGTCCTCGGCGGGAACTACGCATTCCTTATGGAGTCGACAATGTTAGATCACAGAGTGCAGAGGGATTGTAATCTGACGCAGATTGGAGGACTTTTAGATTCTAAGGTTTGCCCATGTCTTAACGCATGTCTTGCGACTGGCTGTAGAGTTTAACAATGTTAAGTTATAGTATATTTAAACAGTTTTTTCTATAATAAATCAATTTGGTTAAGCTTCTAATATTTATAGAATCTATGATTTTAGGGACAGCATATTGGTAATTTAAGTTTAATTTAATAAAACCACAAATATTATCGAAATTTTTATTTATATGTTCTATCTGCGGTTTCTCAGGGTTACGGCATAGCGACGTGGAAAGGCAGTCCATGGCGCGACAAGATATCACTCGCCATACTAGAACTGCAAGAGAAGGGGGTCATACAGATATTGTACGACAAGTGGTGGAAGAACACTGGCGATGTCTGCAATAGAGACGGAAAGGACAGCAAAGCAAACCCTTTGGGAGTTCAGAATATTGGTAAGGTTTTATGATAAAGATTCTGTATCTGCATTTACAGAGAAGACTGCAAATCTTTAGTCACATTTCAAAAACATTTCTTAAAACATCATTATTGTTGTATAAGTTAATTATCGATGTCAAACTACCATGTTTTTCGTTAACTATTCATAATGAATTTTAACTCCAGTAATTTCAAATCGCAATATTCATAAATAATAAAAATCAGAAAAGTTCATTATTTCCATAACCGTACATAACTGAAATAATAAAATGATCTCATTAAATCAGGAGGTGTATTCGTAACACTGTTGTGCGGTCTGGCGTTGGCGATCGTAGTGGCGATCCTAGAGTTCTGTTGGAACACAAAGAAGAACGCATCGCAAGGGAGACAGTCCCTTTGCAGTGAAATGGGACAGGTGAGAATCTTCTTTAACGGCTAATTTGTTGATTATCTTAAAATTTGTCTCTGATTACAGTTTTTTCTTACCCTTAACCTGCCTAACTTTTATGCGGCATCGTGTAAACACCTTTTTCAAGAATGTTGCAGAAATTATCAGCTTCGCTTTTATAATCTGTAGACTCATTAAAGTTAAATTAATTCGGAGTATTTAATTCCAAGTAAATTGTGTTAGAAGGAGAATTATAATATGGCAATCTCTATTAGAGTTGATAAAAATTGGTGATTACAATAGTTCAGAACAGAATATTGTTTAGTACCAAGATAATTGTTTAGCTCTATTTTTTTCGAAAGGAATTGCGAACTGCCATGAGAGGCGGTTCCTCCAGCAGGACAGTTCTAAGACCTGGGTGTTCTAGGTGCTCGCCAGCGACGCATGTGCCGCCAGCCCCTTCAAGATATGAGGTTAGTTTCACAATTTGGTACGTGC
Source organism: Manduca sexta (assembly GCF_014839805.1). Classification (NCBI taxonomy): domain Eukaryota; kingdom Metazoa; phylum Arthropoda; class Insecta; order Lepidoptera; family Sphingidae; genus Manduca; species Manduca sexta. The sequence continues at coordinate 4,028,822 of NC_051140.1, forward strand.
TCGACCGTCAATATCATAAACGTAGGCATATTATTATCCAAAGTGAACATTATTCAGGGTGCAACAAAGGTATGCTATAAAGCTAAAAAAAACAGGTAGGTACTTGTAAGTATAAGTTACGTATTATATACCTACATCAATAGTTTTTTACTGAAAAGAAATAATTGGGGTATCTAGAAGAGGTAAAAGACATTATAAAATATGTGCAGTCAGATTTTTTTGATACGTGAATGACATGGCTATGACGAATTAAAATTTTCACAAATCCTACACGACATTATTGACACAATACGTAGTAAGTAACAAATTTCAATGTATGCCAGATTAACGTAAATTAATTAACACTAAATGTGCGTAATATAAGAATATTTTTTTTAATTGAAAGATAATGTGACATGGTAAAAACTATCAAGACTGATAGACGCTAGAAAACCAAAATTATGAATAAATCTAAGTTTGTCCATTAATAATTTTTTTGAGAGAAAACTTCATGACATCGGTATTTTGATTTCTTTTGATACTCCTGGTATTTGTTGTCTTAGTATTTTTGATACTATCAAAGCCGATGTCTGACATTCAACAAGCAACGAAATATCTATTGTCCTACCAATCGGTGCTGCACTTCATGAGATAAAGGATCCAATAGCATTATTAAAGGGTCGTTCCCCAGCCGTAGGGTATTATTTGCACAGAGAGGTGAAAAATGTGATTATTGGCATATTTCAGATCCAGGAGATCGGCAACAGCGTGGAGCTGAAGGAGCTGCGGCGGTCGTAGCGAAGCGCGGCGCGCGCGGGCTCGGTGTCGGGCATGCCGGGCGGCGTGCCGGGGGGCGCGCCGGGGGGCTCGGCGGCGCCTCCCGCGCCCCCCGCACCGCCCGCCTCCGCACCCGCCTCGCCCGCGCGCTGCGACCACCACTCCTTCCGCCGCTGCCAGCACTACAGTACGTCACACTTACACCTTACATGTCAATAGTCTAGCCATTCCTTTTTGTTATTATTGATTATCTATTGTCTTTTTCGTTCTTGTTTAACACTATACCGAGTATACCGTTAATAATGTTCCAGATTCAGCCGGCTCACTAAGAAGAACCATGTCTTACGTGATGAAAGAGCCGAAGGAGCCAGTGAAAAAACACGTGCAAATAGTGGCATAGTGCGTCTTTGTCCCTTCGGTGGTGATAGAGCGGGACAAAGTTTAGACAATCGTAGGCATAGTTGAATTTTAGACGAGGATGTATATGAATGTTTAGATACGCTGTACACAGCACACCAAAATGTGGCCACATATGTTGTCAGGAAAATATTTGTAGGTATATGTTTTCAAAGAGCGAATAAGTTATTGTTAATGTTGCTAAATTAAAATATAAAGACACAAATGAAAACTGTTATTAAATTTCCAGATTGTGCTTCCATATACTGTTTCTGTACATTAAATGGCTGTCACGAGGTTTGTGAGGAGCATATCTAAACATTTTGTCTATGGTTTTAGGATCCCTCCGGTCTTCGGACGTATGGAATAAGGAATGGTGTAGAGTTAAAAAACGTGCCAAGATTTTGAGTGGTGTTATCAGATTAATAGGAGTATTTTGGGTTTTATAAGATGTCACGACTTCATTGCCATTTGGATTTGATCAGAAAACATTGGGAAACGGACAAGTTTCTCAATGTTTCAAAAGACAAGTGGACAACTAGTCCTGTTGACAAGTTTTACCACTCGAAATCCTGAGGAAGTTGTTTTGGGAAACGAGTCCCAATAAATAACGTGTTCACAAAAGTGATGTACCAACTACCTTCTCATATTCTTACTAAATAATTAAACTCCAATAATGAATACAAAAAGTTTGGATGTTTGATTATCAAATCGAGTTGCAAAAATGTCAGAGTTTGTACATCACTATGCACTAAGGTACAACACTACTGCCAGTAAAACTATGGGTAACTGTTTTATGCATGAAAGAATCTTAGTAGTTATACGTCCCTTTTATACGACTTTGACTTTGAATTTCCATGTTTTTATTATTCTTCTCCCTTTACTGTGAAAACCGGCTCTAGACATTGAATTTTTATACTGAAATAAATATTTGATTATCGACTCGACTGGTTTGCAAATAAAATGACAGTAACAGTATATAATATTGTGCTGTCATCAATCGTTAAGACATGTACGGCCTAAATATAATAAAGATCAAGAAAACAGAAAATAATAGCAATAAAATAAATCCTTCTTATGTTATTATAGCTTGTTACATTACAATAAGGATCAAAACAATATTTTCGCTTAGGGATATAATACGATTGTTCATACAGCTGATAAATTATGGTGTTTACACAGAGTTTCGGATGTGATCTCACCATTTGGTCGTTATAAACGGTACGCCGTTGTAACCGATGTTGTTATAGCCGGTTTCTACTGTATTTTATTTGGGACCTGTTATCTAAGTCAAAATGTTACTCAAAGTCAACAAGTAAGTACGATTGTAAATTATTAATTAGACAAACCGCTAGATTTATACTCACACCGCGTAGACAATTTGTAATGTTTTATACTAATACTAGGTATGGGGTGGAGCCAAGAGTCATCGGGGTGAGAACAAGATGGACGCGTCATGTGCTGATGCAGTAAATCAGTGATCATGTCATTTAATTCAATAGTGTTTATTGATTTTAATGTCAAAGTTTGGACACCGAAAAAAATGCTGGCAGTTAGCATTTTTGGCTTAGTAGATGATCTCTTAAATGCGGGTAAACTTAAGCAATATATTGATATTCCTTTAATTATGTAGCCCAGAGGGCTAAAGAGGTGTTAGTTGTTTTTTGTTGTTATAAAATTCCAATATAAAAATATGTTTCCAATTTTTTATAGTAAATGTTTGGTCATGTCTTGGCTCTACCTACGATTTAAATGTAAATTAGGATTTAATGAAATGAGGCTTGTTTCGTATTTTACATTTGCTGTGAAAACAGAGTCTTAAGGGTATTAATTGAATTCGTAAGAGGCCTCATCTCATGCCCGTGGGTAAGCTGTAATGATGTTTTTTATTTCACTGTAAATGAATCAAAGTATGTTGTTAAGTGTTGAATTAAAATTTATTTATTTATTACCTTGTTCAAAATGTGCTCAGCGGAAATAATAATACACATGGATAATGAAAAAACATATGATCATATATATAAAAGTTATATAGTACAAGCTGTAATGAGGCCCATTTTAAAATTTAAGTCTTTTGAAAAGTTTTGTAGCGAGTTCATACCAGGGATAACTAAATTGTTATTTGGATACTATTGATCTCCGTATCACAATAAATTTCTAGGTAAAAATAGATTTAATAACCCAAATAACGGTTTCTACTTGACAACTGTCAAAACCGACGCCTCTCCGAGGAGCGGAGGGAATAAGCATTGTACAGGGCTGATCACTGTCCAAGATGTGGCCCCTACACATTCTGAAATGGGCTTAACGTACTCAAGTGTGATTCTAATACTTGGTTACCTAATTGTATGTTTTCATTTGTTATTATTGGTAATTACCTATCTTAACCTAGGTCAAAATTTTGTAAGTTTGTAATAATTTTAGTGTATTATTGAGTTGTGACTGTATATACCAGAGTAATAAAATAATGTGTTAATTTATTAGCTTTTTATTCTTACATATTTAAGTCCAGAATGTGTTCTAAAGAGGAGGGCGATATATAACCTTTCCACAATACGGTTATTTAGGGTATATATAAAATCAAAGTAAATAGGTATATAAAGTAATAAGTAATATTTATTATATTTTATCATTAAAGATTACAAAGAACATTTTTTTATTATAATACCGTGTCCGTGTGTGGATCATAACAGTTGTTTTTGCATTTATAACATTTTGTAGTTCTTCAGAAATCTTTTCCTAAAACGGAGTCGGTCACTTCGCCTCTCAGGCATCCTGTATCTTGATAGTTCTGGAGGCACTGGCTAAAACAACGATTATTTTTACATTACTTGATATTCTATTTCTGTATGGAACGCCTAGAGTTAGTCTTAGATATTGGCTTTATAAGTTTAACGTTATAGAAGTAAAGTTTAGATTTTTAAATTATGGTAATATGTGAATTTAGTGATGTGATGTAAAAAGTCACTGGTAAGGTGAAAGGTGAAAGGTGACAAAAAAAAATCATGTGTGTATTCTTTGTGAATTTATCGTTCGCTTTAACGGTGAAGGAAAACATCGTGAGGAAACCTGCACATCCGAGAAGTTCCTCTAGAGGAATTTCGAAGGTGTGTGAAGTCTACCAATCCGCACTAGGCCAGCGTGGTGGATTAAGGCCTAATCCCTCTCAGTAGTAGAGGAGTATCGTGCTCAGCAGTGGGTAAGTATATAATACAGGGCTGATATTATTATTATTATTATAAGGTGAAAGGGCTAAGATTGCTGTCATCAGAATTTTGCCCGCCTGTTCCTCTATTTATGGTTGCTATCCATTCAGGTACATTTATCCGGTATATGTCAGCATAATTCTTTAATAATGATTTACCTCGTAATCTGGTTGTTTTTTGTTGTTCATTAGTCTGTCAGGTCTAGGCTCTTTGGGTTGAGGTTTTCTGTAATCATCATCGTCATCGCCACCTTCCGAGCTGTCTCCATGCGTGCCAGATTGCTTCTGTATTACTATACACCTGAAGAGAACATGATTGTGTGTTACGAAATAAGGTTATGCAAAGTAGAGCCCAATTATAAACAATATGAAACTTGAATCGCAAAACGTTTTTGGATTATAGTACGTAGGCACATTGTGTTACTGTATTGCTATTGTAGCCCTCACACATCAGAATATATTAAACCTCAAAATGCCTGTCTATCAGGAGATAGTAGTTTTCAGTTAAATGGTAAGATAGTGTCTGGGGATATTGTTGCCCCTTAAGCAATCTTACTGAGACGAAACATAAGAGTAAAGTTAGTTTTCACGATATTTAACACTGGGTCCATTTCTACGCTACTTCTTTGCAATTAAGAACTACAATCTTTAGATGACCGACACGACGAATGTGATTCATAAAGTGGAAGGGACTGCAGGCTTCAAACATTGGAGTGCTAAGTTTGTCTGATATTATTTCATACATTACCTTTTTTGCCTCGATACGGCAGATGTCGTCGTTTCTGAAATGAACAGATTTGTTATTACTCGTAAATAGTTTTATATAATTAATATAACTTAAAGACACTAAGATAAAACTCATCAAGTATAAGGAAAATGATAGTAAATACCTTGTTTCAACAAATATAAAGCGATACTCGCCCAAAACACGACGCGCAGTAGCATTTTTGATAAGTACAGTAAATACGTTTGAAGTACAGATTTATAGTAAACTGCTTTGTTTGTTTATACCGGGGCGGTAACGTGGACTGTGATTAATGTGGAATTAAGGGCGGGAAAATCTGATGTTCTTAAAGATCAAATATTTTATTAACGTTCTATTTTATTAGATGTTAAGCAGGTCTCCTATGATATGGGAATGTTTATGGTCAAAGGTGGGCGAACAACACAGTTTAAGGCATATTAGTGTCATCAGATATGTGCCTGCTTCTTTTTTATTGCTCTGAAAGAGAAGCCGAGTTTGCCGTTCGTCTGGTGGTAAGCGATACGACCACCCATAAACAATAGAAACACCATCCAACACTTTGAATATTAAAGTATTGTTTGATATTCCACTGTGCTCGCCATCTTGAGACATGAGATGTTAAGACCTATTATGACTAGTAGTTACATTGGCTACAATGTCCTTCAAACCGGATTACAACAGTGATTACACATTGCAGCTTAGCGGCAGAAATAGACATTGTGGTGGTACCTACCCAGGCAGACTTAATTATGAGACTGAGACTTTTTAGCAGTCGGTTGTAAAAAATATCTACAAAATAAACTCCACATTACTGTCGCTATTCGCTGCGCCCATATCTAAAGTTGCCGTCTTATTTGTCAATATAATGTTGTACTATGGTCCATAGATAATGTATGCGGGCTTAAAATTACTGTTTCATAATATTGCTTACCTGGTAAAATAGATAAATCTTTATAAAATACATTGCTACAGCTATGACAAATATAAGGTAGGAAGTAAACCCTTTATTACGTTGCATAGACGGATTTATAATTATAAAGAACAGATATATGTCAGGGATCGAGCTAATTATTACCTGCAGACAACAATTATCTATAATATATATCTCGCATTATTTATTTTTTTTTATAATTTTTTCACAGTTTTGATGCTACGTCTTATGCGGGGTCCAGATACCATTACATTGGATACTTGGTGGTAATCATCAAGGATAATATAATGCGGCGTTCAGATATCGTAGCCGATCGCCGAAATGAGTCCGAGCATGAGCATGTATATTTGTTTATTTGTGTGTATATGCGGCCGTCACGAACTTCCGTAGATACGACTACACATTGAGTAGAGTTATGAGGTTCTTTACGCCCAGTGAATATACTAATATTTTTGTGTCTCCAGAATTGCAACTAACGTCTAACCAACGCGTATTTGTGCGAGGACATAGAATATTGAGGTTTTTTTTAATAACATGTCTTTAGATTTAACAACTAAGCGACCAGCTAAAGATATCTTCCAAACTGAGGCAATTCTTGTACGATCGGTGTTCACACCGAATACACATCTCACACTGGCGAACATTTCCACTCCTTCTCCTCTCTCCACACACATACACACACACACACCATCACGCATTTATCCCATGCGTGATGGTGTGTGTGTGTGTGTGTGTGTGAAGGGGTATGCAGAGGTGCAACTAGGGCACCTACTTTTCGCCGAGTGTGTTCCGTCCCAGGATGTGATAGGGGGCGAGCCTATCGCCATGTCGGGCACAAATTGCAGACTGGTATTGAGCAGAAAAACCCAAATATCACTTTGCCCAACCCGGGATTCGAACCCAGGACCTCAGAGCGCTGCTGTACCGCGCATGCAGTACAACTACGCCACCGAGGCAGTCAGTGCTCCTCTCCGTCTATCTCTAAAAGAGGGTATCCTATCCATCCCCCACACCCTCCCCAAATATCTCCTCACAACTCTCGTCGAGTCACTAAGCCTGGGTATTTCAGTATTTATATATATTTCGCAAGCGAAATGTTGCATTTTTTGTTTCTGATTTGTTTAACTGCTTCGGTGTCGGAGATGTATTGTGTGCGCGGTACTACCACTGCTCTGAGGTTACAGGTTCGAATTCAGAACAGGGCAAAGTTTTGTTGGGTTTGTCCGGTCAGTATAAGCCTGGAGTTTGGATTTGTGCCCGATATGGAGTTAGACTCGCTTTCTATCACGTCATGCTATGAAACAACTAGCGAACAGGTGGTAACGTGGTTGCACTTGGTATGTCTTTTCATTGTTTTATTGAGTTTTTAAAATAATATTGAGATATAGAGATACTAAAATTGGTATTGAAAAAGTTTTGTAAATTAGAAACAGATATAATAAACGCACCAACGGTTAATTAAGTTCTAATTTGTTAACTTCACATAGTTAAGAGTGGGAGCTGCATTTTAAATTTATCGAGTTCGTGTTGTGATACGGCACTGCGAGTCCCGCCCACACACTCGCCATTACAACTCTTTTAAGATAGGATGAACAATGGCTTGCATTTTAACGGATTTCGAGCGTTGAAGCTTGGCGAATCTCTGACAATGTTTATTAATCCGAAAAGAAATCGATCATTTGATATTAAAATGAAACAGTAATATCAGCGAGACCCAATAACTAATTGTTTGTGATGAGTGAATATGTACGAAGTTTTGAGTCCAAGCATAGGAGAGTTGAATGACATTCGAGTCTAGAACTTTTTGTAACAAATATATAATTTATTTACCCACAACATTTTTCTTCAGCCTAGAGAGAGTTGACGTGTGCATCAGATGCTCAGGTACGTCAGATCGGAGCTTAAAAACATTAGGAATCATAATTTGGCCTTGGGAATGCATAAAGTTCAACATACAACGAGTAATTCAGTAGCCATTTAACATTGACCCTCCTATTCTTAGGAGGTTATTTATAAATATACTAGTGATTTGTCATAGTTTCGCTTGCGACGAAGTTTAGTCTCTTCTCATACAGGTGTTAATCTATATTGTAGTGTATTGGTGGTTTAAATACATGAGCAGTTGTCCAGGAGGTCGAGGTGTACGTCATGTTGGTTTCTTTTGCCCGAGAGAATGAGTTTGATGTTACAGGCTGTTCTTAAAACTAAGGCAAACTGATACTGCAATGTGTGTTCGCTATTGTCGTGGTGGAGATGTGGTCGCTGGGCCGTGGTATTCTATGATAAAGGTATTTTTATGTCGATATTCTGAAAGGGATGTTCGATGACAATTGAAAGTATACACATATACATATATTACAGTACACGTTAAAAATACTACTACTGGCTTTAGTGTAGGTATAAAGTATTATCAACTAAGGAAGCTTCCTTAGTGCTTAATTTTACTAAAAATCCAGTCAAAATGTAGACAAATGTGAGAAGCTATGTATACTTCGTAGTATCCTGTTGTGTCATATTTAGTTTTTATTATTTTTTTAACCTTACTTTTACTTTCAAATATCTTTCAGTGATGTTATAATTTATTGCAGTATTAAGATTTAATTGATTGAAAAATGCAATGTACAGACTTACATTATCATGTGTTATAGTATGCACAGGACAAGACGCGCCTCGGGAGCGAAGGGGTCAACATAATTTGGTCGTCGTAATGAGTCGTTCATTCATTAGTTCATAGGTCAAGTGAGTTATCGACGCATGCTGATAACGCCGAACGGACGAAACAATGTAAGTATCAATTTAAAAAAATTAAACACAAAGCAAATGTAGTAAAAAAGTTATGTAGTTGTGAGTAACAAAATGAGTACTTAAAAACTGTTTTTTTTTATTATGTAAGTTTATTTTTTGAAAACATACCCCAAAAATAGTTTCCCAGACTTTACTGTTATTGTCATATTGCAGTGACTTAGAAGTAATCATTGTGAATCATACAGCGAAACATTTTGTAAGACATAATACCTATTTGCAGTGGAGTACAAAAAAAAAATATGATCTATACTTTGTAAGTAATGAATTGTAGTGTGTTTATTTTCAACCTAAGTATTAAGCTGGCAAGTTTGAGTCATGTGTATTTAAATAATTGGAATTTAAATTTGTTTTTTTATTTAATTCTAAAACGTTAGTATGGCAAAAATAGTAAGTATTAAAAAATGTAAAATTATTCACTTATACAATTTTTCAAAGACGTTCCATGACTCCAGAGCTCTCATTAGCGTCGCGGCGCTGCTCGCGTCCCACCGTATTAAATAATATGCATTAAATTGTAAGTGAATAGTGAAAGTGATTTGTATAAGTACATTAAGTTAAGAAGAAACTTGAATCAAGGTTAGTCCCTAGAAGAATGTAGTAGATTCTTATCTGAATGCTTGACGTTTGTCCTGTTTTTTTTGATGCCACAGTGGATTGTACTGTAGTTATAAAAGTTATACCGGCTTGTAGATTTATGAGCAGTAGACAAGCTAAAACAAATGAGACTATGGTTTATGACTCTACTAAACTCTTAGTAGATGTTATTGGTTCCATGGAATTCGGAAAATGAGCAACGATCACCCAAATTGGGATCTATTCAGGTTTTTGTATGAGGTTAAAATTACGAGTCGTTTTAATCTTTGTCAGTAGATAAAAATATCTTATGTTTACATATGTTTTAGTTGATTGGTGCATTATAAAACTCAACGCTGGTTGGTTTTCGTCATAAAATATTAGTACGCAACAGAATCTCAAAGTAGTTACCTATTTTCGATCACTGGTCTGTTTGTTATTTGCGTTTTGATAGAAATTATATTAGATTTTTACCAGCAAATTTTTTTGTCAAAGAAAGAGATTTTCAAACAGTTATTATTTACGATGAAATTATAATCAATGTACTATTTTGATAAGTTTTTGATTTGGAACATTATTGAAACAAAAAAAAATCCAATATAAAGTGATTTTATTCGGGCTTATGTTCTTCTTATATAGTAACTGTACTGTTAAAAACTATATTTTTACTTTCAGAACGTGACAATAATGTATTACAAAGTTTTATTTATATTTTGCGGTGAGTATTTCTTATTTTTTTATTTGCATTGCACTTGGTCCTTTAAGTAGAGGAATAAATAAGTCCTGTAGCTTCCCTTGTAGCCAGATAAGTTGAAATTACTGCAGAATTATTATAAGTATTACATTCCCTAGGGGAAAACCAATCAATAGAGAATAATCGAATTTGTAAGAAAGTGATTAAAATCTGGTCACCCTTGCATGTACCATCTCAACTCCGCTGACTTCTTGAGGGATCAGCGAAGAAAAAACATATGTTTAATAAATGCGTACTCCTCTCATTACTAAAGTCTGATAGAAAGTTCCATTTTGAAGTTATATTTACAAGCTAGATTTTTTTTTATGTTATTTACAGGTGTAATCTCAGCATCCTCACAGACACACCTCCGCTACATATTCCCAGAGACAAACACCGAGTACATTTACGTGATAAAGACTAATGTGTCAATCAGTACCGGGACTCCTAAGGAGAGCGGCTCGTACTGGGCGATCGAGGGGAAATTGCACGTCAACATTTATGATGACTTCACCAGAGCTCGGCTACAGTTATATGGTTTGAAGGTATCCTACTTCTATACACTAATTACAACGATTTTTTATCTATAACGTTTTGTGTAACTTCAGTGAGAACGCCAAAATAGCGGAAACGAGCAGTCGTATCGATAATTTCTTAGTTGCACAATCTAAATTCCTAATTTAATCAATAATATACATATTTATTGATAGTAGCAATTTAGTTGAAGCGACTGGAAGTTTCAATTTGTAACACGTGTCTCTCCAAAATGATGATTGCATTTGTGCGCCGCGCTGTCTCACTTTCATTTTTGTAATTATGATGGTCAAGGATCATTTTTGTGTTTCAGAAATATATATCTGGAACCCATGGAACAATAGACAAAGAAGATAAATTTATTTCAGAACCATGGGAGTTAGATTATCAGGTAGACTACAATTTAATTTTAAGCTATGTCGTATTAATTAAATTTGCCTGGCACATACAGATTCATATTGTTTTTCTGTTACCAATGTAACGTTATTAAGTTGTTTTTATGTAATCTTGAGAGCTATTTCGATGACTACATTTAATTTAATAGTATCTATTATAAGTTAATATTAGTTATTAGGTATATAGTATATAGATTTATATTATTAACTATTTCTCTTTTTTTATTTTTATATTATGTTTAAATTATTTTTTCTAACCTTGCGCATGTTGTGGTTGCCTGTAATTAGAATTGCAATTAGTCCAGATGTTTTTTTTTGTATTAGTTACTTGTATGATATATTGTAAATTCTGTTGGTGATCCCTAATAAATAAAATAAAATAAAATAAAATAAGATATTTTTGAGAAACAATCACATAAACAATATTCTCAAGGATTAACATATTTATATACATTAAATACGTTTTAGGAGAGCGGTCTCATTAATTCCATCTACATTGGGGATGAGCCAGTCTGGTCCGCGAATTTGAAAAGAGGGATATCAATTAATTTTCAACTTATCAAGAAATCTGGAACATACTCGGAAAGTGAGGTAAAGTATTATAAATTTAAAGCAGAAGCACCTTATTGTGGCATTAGGGAATGTGTAGCCGATCAGGGAGAAAATGAAAGCAAAGTAGGTATTTATAGGCTGTTAATGTTACTTATGTTACGAACCACATCACCAAATCCTTTGAAATATCGATGTTTGAAGTCGTACCATTCTAGTAAGTTTATTCATTCGATTCGATCATTGTCACTGGTCAAAATCATTTATTAGTCACACTTAAAAATCTTACTGTATCTGAACATTTTACTTCAGCCATGCCTAGACAGTACGTGCATGGCAGTGTACACAGTGAAGGGAGACACGATAAAGAAGTTCTATAGCTACCGAATCCCCACTACCAAGAGTGCCAGGTCTTGGTCCTCCATACCATGGACTGATGACTTTTCCGCACGTCCCGTGGTAAGTAGATAAATATTGACTGATATCTTTCTGGCATTAAGACCGTAAATGAGGAAGCTTATGAAATAGTCTTCTCATTTTAATATATTTTTCAGGTGGATTCAATAGTATCAGCGGAGAGGGAATACATTCTAGACGACAAGAAGGGTTTGAGCAGTTTGCAATTGAAGGGCAGCTATCAATATAAGACGCACGAGCACATCCTAGCTGTCACATCCACGTAAGTCGCACATGTTGAATCACACCTCTGATAGGTGGCGGTTTGTCTGTGACCCTGGTAGCGCCGAGTCCTTGAGCTGCAGGAGCCGCATACCATCGGGCGGGCCGCTAGCTAATATGCCTATATGGGCACATAAAAAAAAAAAAACACTTTGGAGCATATTGTTGACAATATTGTAGCCAATGTAACTATTGGACATAATAAGACTTAACATCTCTTGTCTCAGGATGGCGAGCGTAGTGGAATACCAAACAATACTTTGTAATTCAAGGTGTTGGTTGGCACTTCTACCGTTTATGGGCAGTCGTACCGCTTACCATCAGGCGATCGGCAGGCTCGTCTCGTCATTGATAGCAATAAAGAAAATAGTACCATAATGATGGGCTCTTTTAATGAGGGTTTTTAAATTGTAACAGACTGGAAATACAAGAGAAAGCTAGTTCCGCAAGGACGTTACACTCGGAAGAAAATTTCTTCCACTTAAAGCCATCGAGGAACGATATACACGGGAATGCTACTCGAGTGTTTTTTTATTTCACAGTTCTGGACATTTTTGCTATGAGCGGTTTGCTCCTTCAATCATTCATTTGTATATAAATGTTTGCATATAAATTCCAGGTTAACATTAAAATATCTCAATGATGCTGCAGCGGGGACGATAGACAAAATTAACGTTACTCAAGCGCACATATCTTACGTGGCGACTGACTCTTGCGATCCGACCAATGGAATAAGAAACATGAGCCAGGATTATATGAAAAACTACACAAAGGATGTAAGATTTTCAACTACCTTCCTAGATTTTTGTGGTATTTGACCTCATAGAGGTATGTACATTGAGTATAAAAATATTGCTTTACCATTTTGAGTTACTTAAGTACATACGACATGGTTTTACGCGTAAATATAATCGATTAACTATGTTCGCATGCGTTATTAGAAAAAATGTCTGCGTGAACCTAATCTTGAATGATTTCAGTTGCTGCTCAAAGTAGCCAATGGTATTGATGCTGACAATATAGTGAGAGAAGCTTCACTCATTCACAATTCGGACTTCATTGAACTTTTAAAGTAAGTAGAATTTTGACGAGACAGTTAATCATACAGGCTATAATATTTTAAGAACTAGAAGTTCTATATTTTTTATAATAATAATATAGCTAATCATATACTTTTACGAACAGTAGCAATTTTGTAAACAGAAATCTCCTTTTTTCAGCACAATTTCACAATTAACTTATAATACTCTAGTACAATTGTTCGAAGATTTAGTACTAAGCACCAGCTATGACATGGAAACTTGTAGAAATATATTTTTGGAAGTCCTCCCTCATACTCGAAGCGAGGCGTGTGCAAGATTTATAAAGTATCTCATTTTGGAACAGAAGGTAAAATGTTTTTAATGATTTCTTGTACAGTACAGCGCATAAAACCTAAATGATAGGTGTCGATAGCCAATCCACATTTCAGAAAAAGATCGAAGATGCAGCTCTCTTGTCCCTGATCAGAAAACTGCCACACAACGTAGCGACCTTAAGTCAAGGGTTACTTGAAGATCTGGAGGTGTTCACTAGGCTCGGTCTAGACTTTCCTCAGGATATAAGGCACGCTGGAATCTTGAGCTTTGCGACCTTGGTACATAAGACCATGAATGTCAAAGATTTAAAGCAGGATTATTTTGATAATATAGTTGTGAAGTATTTCAGGATGTATAGTGGTAAGATATTAACATTTCAATTATAATACTAATCACTTTTGTTTCTCTTTCTGTTGAGTACGGGACTTCTTATTTCTCCTACGTCATATTATATACAGTAATTTAATAAGCGCCATCTATTGTTTATCATGGGAACTATATGTTATTATTCAAAGGGACGCAATTATTATACAAGGACGATTGCTTAGTTTCTCATATAATAAGTCTACTCGGTGCCCAACGAATAAACTGTTTCTCTATTAAATAGTTTACAATACTATCAATAGATGGCGGTATTTCTTCATTCAAATCAAGAAACAAACGTTTGTCTATTACTAGATTTTATTTTTCAGATTGCCCACAATACCTAGACCGTATGGTATGGTTGCAAGGTCTATGTAACATTGGGTACTCTGCGGAAGACTACATTAGAATAATATTCGCTGACAGTGGAAGAGATCGACATGAAAGGTTTTGGTCAGCATTAGGGATCAGCTCAAAAGTAGATGATTCTTATAAGGTATCAGAAAGTCTTGGGTCTTGTTTTAAAAAGAATCTAATATCAAATATAATAAAAAAATAATTATGTTTTCCAAATGTGATAAACATAGGGAACTGTAACAAAGTATACGTATCCGTATATTGATAATTTTGACTGATTACTGGACATATATTATATGTATAAGTTATATACATGTTGGATACTCATTTCAGCGCAGGACGCACACAATAACTCAAAAATGTAAATGATTTACAGGTTTTAGAAATGGTTCTGACAGTGCTAACCAATGAGACAGAGCATATACAACTAAGAGTCGTGGCTCTGCACATGTTCTTAAGCTCGCAAAACATCAGGGAGAGTGACTTTATGTTCGTTCACAACTATATACACAAGTGTGGTAATAACCAACTAAAAAGGTTTTGGTACACTACTATCAAGAATTTGGAAGCCAGCAAGACATTTTCGGGGTATAAAGTGTCGTAAGTATCTTTATTCATGTTTTTGTAACAAATACGTTAAGCATTTAAATAAAAGGAAACATGTAAATCCTAAGTGCTCTACACATATAAATAGTTTTTCCCTGCGGCTCCGCTCGCGTGGAAAAGTTTTTCCGGGAAAAGTATTTTCCCGGGATAAAAAGTAGTCTATAGCACTCAAGAGTAATGTAGCTTCCTATTTTAGAAAAAAAAAAAACAATATTGATTTGATAATTCCTGAGATTAGCGCGTTCAAACAAACTCTTCAGCGCTGTATAGATTTATTGCACACTTGCCTTAAATAAATTATTCTATTTCGGACATACTCTTTGCTATTATGCATTAGACATGCACAATGCACATAAGGTGTTTTCCTCATTATTATTGCAGACCTTACTACGTACCTTTTGTTGCAAATCAAGTATCGAACCCAGATCCGTTGTACTTCGCGACAAACAATTATATAATCTGTGGTCAAGAGGAGGTTGGATCTCCTTCGCTGCAGGTGCTCAGTGTTGGGGACCCTCTAGGAGCCTTCCCACCATTTATTGGTATCAAACTAAACACCGGGGGCAGAAGGCCGTATAAAGCGGCTGTAAGTATTTATATAAAATAGATGCTTCTATAAATTAGGTTAAATTTCAATAGAAGACCAGGGAATTTGATTACATTTGATCAACCACAACCGTATGAAAAACGATAAAATTCTCTCAGTAATAAAAAAACTGGTTACAATTCCTATCTGATACGATTATTGTGGTGTGATTCTAAAAGCCATTCCGTTTCCCCTTATTCGGGTAACGCTCGATTGTGAAATAATGAAATTTGGTACGTATAATGACTTTTGCTGATGGTAGGATATATTTTATATCTGCCAGGATAGCGACCAATGTACACAAGATGTTAAAGCTCGTCATAGTGGCCCATGTCTCGTTCCGGGTTCAGCCTGTGTATATCCAGTTCTAACAGGCCGGAACAATTGTGTCGACTGCCGAAGGATAATCAGGTCCCGGCAGTCAACATTCTATTGGACCTCACTCTCATTACCATCGGGTTCAGTGGGGTCAATATGTCATGCACGTATAAAAAAAGAGATTGGAATTGCAAAAGCGTTCAGTTTCATTTTACGACATTGCATTTGAAGGAGTAGAGCGCAACTTGCAATGTTGTAATTTTTTATATATCAGGGTTACCAGCTCAATGTAATGACGTGCAGCTGTGCATCAAATGGAATAGGTTTAACATGCATATGCCTTCATTGTTTTTGTGTCGAGTTTGATGAAGATTAGAGAGATATTGGAGTTTATATTACTGTATATTTTTATATAATCAGGTATATTTAAATGTGGAAGGAGTGACAGCAAGTTTCTACAGAAAATTTTTGAAATCATTGTGGACTTCGCAAGTATTCGATGTCGAGAAACTAGTGCAAGTACTAAAGAATATGAAAGCTTGGACTTTGAAAACGCCTGAAAAGGTTTGTTTGTCCTTTGTAATCTTATTTATCTACACGTGATAACAGCGATCGCTGTTCTATGTTCGATCTATTTCGTAAATAAATGATGAAATTCTACAAATCTATGAGGCAATTATATGAAATGTTTATTCCTAGTTCTGGAAAGAAGGACTCAACTACTATTTCCTCACTATAAATAGTTACTATTAATTTAAGGGAATATTTTACAACTTTTAATCAAATGTTAATCGTCACATAAATGTGTAAGCAATAAAAAAGTCACAATCTAATCTATGATCACAAATAAATGGTAATAAAATGAGTATTGATTACATTAGCTATATAATGCGATAATAGTCAAATGTAATTTACTCGATACTTGTGAAATAGGGCCTAAGCCTTATTATAATAATATCAGCCCTGTATTATAAACTTGCCCACTGCTGAGCACGGGCCTCCTCTACTACTGAGAGGGATTAGGCCTTAGTCCACCACGCTGGCCTAGTGCGGATTGGTAGACTTCACACATCTTCGAAATTCCTATAGAGAACTTCTCAGATGTGCAGGTTTCCTCACGATGTTTTCCTTCACCGTTAAAGCGAACGATAAATTCACAAAGAATACACACATGATTTTTTAGAAAAGATAGAGGTGTGCCCTTGGGGATTTGAACCTGCGGACATTCGTCTCGGCAGTCCGTTCCACACCCAACTAGCTAAGCCTTAGCTAAGCCTTATTACTATTAAATAAATAATAATTTTCGTTTGTTCATCAGGTACACATTGATATGGTGATAAAAGTTCATGACAGAACGATTTTTGCAACACACATGAACCAGTCCAGATTTGATACTATGAATGGAGAAGATTGTAAGGAGTTTTAATTTTTTCTGTGTTATTTATAATGAGTAATATAAATTTGATATAGAAATGTATGTCTTCTGCGCTGCAGTTCAGAAAGAAATCGTTATCTAAGACTAATTAGTTCCGTTATTTTTATTCAGTCAAACATTATACGATACGATCTTTGTGCTTGTTCCGCCTTGTTCATAAAATGGAATATTACCCAGAATCGGATGCTTAATCGTTTGTATTAATATAGTACTTAGAATGCCGTTAGCATCACATAACATAAAAACCTTGGAGAAATACTAACGATGTAAGTTCTTCAATAATATATAATTATTACAGTGGCGTATATAGAAGACTTCCTACGTTTCGGGAGTCACATAAATCAGCAGATCGTGTATTACCCGTTCCAGTCGGACGTGCATGTACCTACTGAACTAGGTAATATACAGCTCTTACGATTGTATTATTTTTTATATTACTTAGACTCTATAAGGCTGTCGCATTTTGTTGTGTTTTTTACTGATCTACGCGGAGACAGCAATTTAAATTATTAATCCAAATATTTTTTATTTTATTACGATATTTTTATCGATAACTTTATTTTAACGATTCTTATTTTGGAGGATTGCAAATATATCATTTTTATGTTAATAATCCTACATTAATCTTTTATCCTAACAATCAATATAGTCAGGGGGCCCAATTCCGTCTATGAGGTCATAACCGTCTTTTTGCAAGTACGGGTGTTTTAATCGACGAACAATTTTTATGACCCAAGGGGTAAAAGATTAAAAAATCCTTTAAGTATATACGGCTTTTATTCTTTATACGGCTATTAAAGCTGATCTTCAATTAGAACGCCCGTATTTTTAAAAAGACGGAGCAGCCCCTGTAGACGGACTAAGGCCCATTGATTATACGTATATATTTTTAGGAACTCCTATACGGCTGCAGTCTACAATAGTTAGCTTTACGTCAATACGAGGGAATTTGACAGCGCCTACCACCGAAGACCTGACTTGGAGGAATGATCTGCACATCAGGTATTGAAATAAAATTATGTTATTCTTTTCTTTTTTATTTCATTCTTCATAAGCAGCTCTTCTGCTAAAAGACGCTCAGCTAATTAAGGTGTATTATATAGTTTCTCATTTCAACAGGTATCAAGGAACTTCTGTGACTTCGCTCTCCATTGACGCGCCCGTAATAGAAACATCACATATAGCTAGAATACAACAGTCATTGGTTGCGCACTTACCTATGAAATTCAACATATCGTTTTCGACGTCTGATGGATCTTTGGAGTAAGTTATATTTTTTTATTTTCTTCAGACATTTTATTTGAAAATGAAGATTATGATTGTGCCTTTGTAGATTGACATGGCCCAACCCTGGAGCACAACAAAGTGGAGTGGCGATGCATTCCAGAGTCCAGATTGCGGTTGAATGCAAAAAGGGAAGGCATAACTACACTTACACAGTTGGAGATACAGGCGGAGAGGTGGATTTTATTTTATATTAATAGTACCAATGTTTCTTAATATATAAGTATTTGTATTTGCTATTTATTGAATTTCATACCGGTTGAAGACGAACAACCAAGCTGAGTTAAGCTAGCTCGCATAGTTGAGGTATTTTTTCATACTTGTGTGCCGATCTCAAACTATATAAATTAAGCTTTGTACTATGTGTTATTTTCTCAATTATGTTAGTCAAATAAATATTATTATAGATACCTAACGTGATTTCTTTATTCATACTTAATAAATTATTTTTATATCTATTGTAACAGGTTAAAGACCAGGATAGTGGAATATTTTTTGATTGCGAGCGACCAGTGACGGGAGCTGACGTTTTCAACAAACTGCTAACAACTAAAAATAATAATTATGAGTAAGTAGGTATTAAATAATACTAGAATATAACTTAAGAATAATAGCTTTTCTTATATTATTATTTCCATGTACTTAGCTAGCAAAGAAGCTTAGTATAATGGAGACAGACGATTTTTATTGGTGTTATACATAAAATAGGTTTATTTTAAAATTTAGATTATTTATAATGGTTGTTAAACAGTACGACCTCAAAAAGTAAGACTGCAAAAGTTACTGAGTCGGTCGCGCAAGTCACGTCGCGCCGTCGGTAATTCCACTATGTGATGTTTATAATGATGGACTACTTACACTAATATGTATGTTATTTTCAGCTTCTTCACCTCGGTCCAACCGTCGCATATCATTTTGAATACCATTCTTTTGTTCACGTCGCCACCTTCAGGATCATGCGGTCTGATCCTTTCTCCTCAGCGGCTACAGAATCATGTAGACGACGTTCTTCAAGCCAAGGTCCAGGCGAGGTACAGAGCTGATGATGAAGGAGTTATGAAACTCGATTCTACCTTCCTGCTTAGTTATTATAGGTGGGTCACGTTGATATAACTATAAAATTTTAAAAGCTGTAACAAATTAATTCAATATTATAATTTATTAATGCTCGTACTGTTCAGGATGGATGATCCACAGAAAGTGTTCCTCAAAATGGAAGCGACCACAAAAATGGAACAGAACTCGGTTGGAAATACAAATCTGATGTTGTCGATACATGGATATCAGCCTGATGCCAAGAGTTCTAATAATAAGAAAGATTTCACGGTGGGTACATTTTTTTTTTATATTATAATACTGTTAATGGTGCGAGTAATCGTGGACAAAAGTATGGATCAGTGAAACAGAACTGCCGATTCTTAATTTTTTTGGGCTTTTGAGTAATCAATGCTTGCTAATTTATACTGGGATAGTGATATTTTTTATAGTCTTCTACAATGGCCAATCATGCTATACAAGCTAAATCATTTCCGCTGTTGTTAGATCTGCTTCCGCAAAAAAGACATGGACTCCGCAGCATCAGACCAGGACCTGGCCCATCCAGTGTCATACGAAGGCCACATAACCCTTACGTTCATTGCTAATGAATCTATGTGCTTCGAAACTCAGCCGACGAGCGAAATAACACTAAAGTACAAAGGGGTTCCGCAGTCGCAAGGCAAATTAGAAAGAAACTTTGAGATCAAGATTTTTGGAAGAAATGTAAGTATAAGGAAATACGCAGATGCTGTCAACGTGTTTTCAAGAAACACAATACTAACTGAACCATTGATTCCACAAGTGATAATCAATGACGGGGTCTACGTTGGCGTGACCAAAAAATGGGTTCCACAATTCGTTAACGGGATTCCACGAAAATTTATCTGGTTTGATAGTAAAGTACTAATATGTTGGCTTGATTTCGCCTATCTATGTAGGCAGATAATATGCATAGGGATCGTAGGAGGCACGGTGACCCCAACATAACCCTTCGGGATGGCTGAGCAGTAGTTGTAATGCACTTTCTCTGCGAAACTTAAAAAACAAAAGGTCCACTGGAACAAGCAAAATTTTGAAATGGAGCCTCGAGAAAAAAGTTTGGGAACCTTTGAACTAAACTATCCAACTACCAGTTACTTTTACAATTTGAGTAACTGTTAGTTACGTTGTGGTGTGGAGTTTTTGTATAGTGATGTCTAAAAAACACAAAGTATATTGGATTTAATTAGAAACATCTTTTAAGAAGTGATAAATCAATTGTTTCGCTGTTTCAGCTATCAGAAATCGGTATTTTGGATTCACAACTGATCAGTTCTACGGCTATTGGCCAGATTTTGAAAGGATACACAAAGGAACCCTTGAATGTGACCGCAGTAATAACAGTATGATTATGTTTCATATTATTCGAATCATAAAGTCAACCATCACTAAAATGCATAACTGCGACGTAAATACCGTTTTGATGAAATTCATCATCATCCCTTGTATCACCGTAATAATAATTAAACTTAAAAACTGCAATTATTAATACAATCAGTTTATTATTACAGTGCTGAATACACTATTAGATGTTGTGTTATTGTTATTCATTCTACAAGTTTAGACCATTTCGCTGACAACACACTCGTGTCAAAATTTAAATTTTTACTACAATTATCTTAACTATCATGATTATTGTTTGTAAATATTTTCATCAGCACATTTGAATTTAAAATATGTATTTTAGGAAAGAAATGGTCTAGCATCTCTAAGTCTGAACCGTGGCGCAATAATCCAATTCAAGTCTGATAACTTCGCGTGGTTGTTGGACGGATGGACCGGCATGCAGGTGATGAGAACCTTGGGACTGTACCGTAAGTTTAACCTTATTTCAAGCGTAGTAAGGATTTCGTATTTTCATAAGTTAAGTACATATAATATCTGAGGTCTAACACGTTATAATCGAATAAGAAGATTCTTGATACTTATAAGCCACAAACTTAATTTCCGTGTACTTTCTTTTGTTATCTTTTCTTCTTTCATACTTTTTGTTCTTGCGTTAATTTATTAATTTATGAGGCATGTTTTTTTTTTAATTCTAGGTGAATGTAGAATACATGACACATCTGTAAAGACCTTGTCTGGAGCGACAGATTATCTGCCATCAACCGATTGCCTGGAAATGTTGGCTTTGGCCGACTGCAGTGGCAATTCTCCTAGGTAAAATAATTGGATTATTTTACTGGTGTTACTCTCATATGTGAGAGTCCGCCTGGATGGCAATGTCTATTTCTGCCGCCAAGCAGCAGTGTAAAGTCACTGTTGTGTTCCGGTGTAAAGGACATTATAGCCAGTGAACTACTGAATAATAATAAGACTTAATACCTTATGTCTCAGGATAGCGAGCGCAGTGGAATACCAAATAATACTTTGTGATTCAAGGTGTCGGATGGTGTTTCTACTGTTTATGGGCGGTCGTATCGCTTACCAACAGACGAACGGCAAGCTCGTCTTGTCATTCAAAGCAATAAAAAAAAAACTAGTGGATGTGTCCAAATTACTGCTGGCATAAAGTGGGTTGTAATATTGATTACTTCGATAATGCGTAATATAGGATATCGTGAATAATAAATCATTTAAAATTGGTTTCGCGGTAGTCTATTTAGTTAGTGAAATAGGCAGCTAAAATTGGGTTGAATTTTTTTTCGTGTTATTTAGCCGGCATTCTAGATCAGTGTTTGACATTTCGTATTTAACTAAAGTAATATTAAGAGCTCAATGAACGTAGGGTTTTACATATCTTCACAATTGTATCTACAAATAATTGTATATTGGTTAGATAAGTACGTATGAGTATATGTAGTATGTGAGTACTAATAAAGGCAGTCTGCAGATCATTGTAATGATAATATGATTATATACATTTGGAGAGGGAATCCGCCAGGAACCTGGTTATATGGACTCTTCGTCAGGTATATATCGAATATGAGTAGATTTTTAATAAAATATTCTTTTACAGATTTGCGGTTATAAAGTTTAAAAATGGAGTGAAAATGTACTCTGGAGGTTACTACATATCTGTTAAAAACGAGAATTCTGAATTGGTCGTTGACGATTCGAATGCAGGCGATCACTTTTGGTAAGATTTATTCGTCGCTTAGGAGCCGCTTAAACTCTGTCAACTTGTTGCTTAAGCAACTTCAGCATTTATCACTTTCATAAGCGTACTTCTCGACAAATTGATGCGTTAGTGTAAGAGGCATAAAGTTAATAATACATACAGTGTTTTATATATACATACTAGCTGACCCGGCAGACTTCATACTACCTCATGGATAAATAAAAGACCTAATCTTTTGTATAAAATGATTTTAAAACAAACAAATCGAATCCGTATTTAATAAAAAAAGCATTTATTGAATAAATAATTTAGCCTATCTCCTACATTGTCACTCACTAAAGAACGCAATTCTGACATAGCAATACGACTATTTTCTTGATCTGTCTGTCTCTGGTCATCAGTG
The DNA here is from genome assembly GCF_014839805.1 of Manduca sexta. Lineage (NCBI taxonomy): Eukaryota > Metazoa > Arthropoda > Insecta > Lepidoptera > Sphingidae > Manduca > Manduca sexta. The sequence goes on from NC_051140.1 coordinate 4,051,970, forward strand.
CGGTTAGCACGTGAGGTAGCTCTTCGCACATTTGATTGACTACGACGACCTAAGTCAGGTCGTCTTCTCCTCGGCATCGTAAATTGTAATTAATCAAAGTGAGAAAATTTCCCGCTCATTTAGCAGTAAAGTGTCACTATCACAAAAAAGAGCACATTACTTGGAATGTCACTATCACAAAGGATCACCAAAGTAAAGAAAGTTCTCGCGCACGTAACCACAAAGATAGATATAATATCGTAATTGTTAGATCTGTACCAAAATAATTAATAACGCCATCTGTTGTGTCTATGGTGAACATTTTTATTATAAACCACAAGGCATAACTTCTGTAAAGTGAAGCTGTCACTTGAGCGTCCCTGTCCAAAAGAAACTGTGTGTTTTAATTACAAGTTTTGTTTTATTGCTCTAATATTACAGGTTATGGGCCCAGACCCAGAATCCTTAGTTTGTCTTTTAAGTAGTTGTGTTTCTCAGTTAAAAAGTGGTGAAACATTGATACAATAATAGTTAAATGTTATTAGTTACTTTATACAGTAATAGTTGCAAGAATGGCATTGAATTATATTGTAAATGTTCCCAAGTTAAAAGGCCGGGAAAACTACAACGAATGGCTGTTCGCCGCGGAAAATTTTCTAGTCCTGGAAGATATGCTGCACTGCATTAAACCAGAAACCGGGAAAAAGATAGAAGCCGCAGATGACGCGAGAACTAAGGCAAAGTTAGTGATGACTATAGATACTGCGTTATATGTCCATATAAAAGAAGTTAAAACTACTTTGGAACTATGGAACAAGCTAAAGACATTATTTGATGACTCGGGATTTACACGAAGAATATCACTTTTGCGTAATTTAATCTCAATTCGTTTGGAAAATTGTGTCTCGATGCAGTCGTACGTAACGCAAATAGTCGAAACGGGGCAGAAACTGAGTGGGACAGGTTTTAATATCAGTGATGAGTGGATCGGTTGCCTGTTGTTGGCTGGATTGACAGAGAATTTTAAGCCGATGATAATGGCGATCGAGCATTCCGGCATACAAATTACAACGGACGCCATTAGAACCAAGCTCATGGACATGGAAACGGAAGTGAGTGGAAGTAACCAATCTAACGAGGTTAGCAGTGCATTCGCAAGTAGAACGCAGAAATGGCAACATAAGAAAAATAAATTACCTATGGCCACCGCGCAAAGAACTCAATCGCAACCAAACGTCAATGTTGGCGCCAAGAGTCACGTCAAATGTTACCGTTGCAAAGAACCAGGACATTATAAGAATCAGTGTCCAAATAATGTTAACATCAACATATCTAAAAAAGAAATGCAACGCAAACCCAGTAACGTATTCAGTACAGTGTTTTTAAGTGCTCAGTTTAATAAATATGACTGGTATATTGACTCAGGAGCAAGTATGCATTTGACGGCGAATGAAGAGTGGGTAGAGAATGCAAAGTATCATAAGATAAAGGACATTTGTATCGCTAACAGTGAGAGATTGCAAGTATTGTGTACCGGCGATGTGACTATTGTTACAAAGACTGATCAATGTGAATTTGAAGTTACAGTCAAGAACGTATTGTGTGCTCCAGGTTTGACTACTAACTTACTGTCAGTGAGCCAGTTAATAAAGACCGGTAATACAGTAAAATTTACCAAGAATGGTTGTGAAGTCTTCAACAAAAAAGGCGAACTGGTCGCTACAGCTATGTTGAATAATGGTGTATACAAATTAAAAGTGCCTGAAAATTTAGCAGCAAATTTGTCAGTGTCAAGTAATATATGGCATCGCAGATTAGGCCATCTTAATGACAAATATCTTAGTAAGATGAAAATAGCTGTCGAAGGTATGAATCTTCAAGAAAAGGTAGATTTTGGTAAGGCAACATGTACAATCTGTTGTGAAGGCAAACAGTGTCGTTTACCATTTGGAAATGAAGGTTCAAGAAGCAAAGAATTGCTTCATTTAGTCCATACTGATATTTGTGGACCTATGGAGCATGAATCACTTGCTGGTTCCAGATACTTTATACTATTTGTTGATGACTATAGTCGTATGTTGTTTGTTTATTTCATTAAACACAGAAATGAAGCTTTAAGATGTTTCCAAAGAATTTAAAGCTAAAGTTGAAAAACAAAGTAATAAGAAAATAAAGATTCTAAGAAGTGACAATGGATGTGAGTACTGTAATAAGGAATTTGATTCATTTCTCAAAGAGGAGGGTATAATTCATCAAAGAACTACCCCATATACCCCTGAACAAAATGGCTTATCAGAGCGCAATAATCGTACTATTGTAGAGAAAGCCAGGTGTTTGCTATTCGATGCAGATATGGGTAAAGAGTTCTGGGCAGAAGCCACTAATACTGCTGTTTACTTACAAAATCGTACTGTGCTTCCTGCGTTAAATGAAAGAACTCCTTATGAAGTCTGGACTGGCTGTAAGCCTGATATAAGTCACCTCAGAATATTTGGTAGCACCGTCATGGCCCATGTTGCTAAAGAGAGGCGCCATAAATGGGACAGAAAATCAGAAAAGCACATACTTGTGGGCTATCCAGATGACATCAAAGGTTATCGAATATTCAACCCTAGAACAAAACGTGTGATAATAAGCAGGGATGTTATTGTCATGGAAGAAGAAAAGAATCTTGATGTTAGCTTACCGATTATTGAAAATATAGAAAATTCATCTTCAGTGCGGGAGATATCTGACAAGGACACATCAAGTTCAGAAGATGTGATTGGAGGTGATACAGTATGTAAACCATCAGATTACCCAGATGACCCTTATGTTCCTAGTGAACATGAAGATGGTTATGACTTACCTGAGAAGCGGGTAAGACCCATCCGAACCAAGAGGAAGCCAGAGCGGTATCGGATGACTAATATGTGTATATCTGAGGAAGCATTTGATGATGCAAATGGACTATCCCTAGAAGAAGCATTACAGGGAGCAGAAAAGGAAAATTGGCTATTGGCAGTCAAGGAGGAACTTCAGTCTTTTGAGGACAGCAATGCATGGGAGCTAGTGGATAAGCCAAAGAATGGTGAAACTGTAGTGAAGTGTAAGTGGGTGCTACGTAAAAAACTAGACAATGATAATAACATTAGATACCGTGCTCGTTTGGTAGCCAAAGGCTATATGCAGAAGCAAAATGTAGACTATGTAGAAACTTTTTCACCTGTGGTTAGGCATTCAACCTTAAGGTTATTGTTTGCATTATCTGTGAAACTTGGGTTAGAAGTTATGCACCTTGATGTCACTACAGCATTCCTAAATGGGGACCTTGAGGAAACAATCTATATGGAAGCACCTGAATGTTTGCTAGAATCTAAAGATAACTGTAATAAAAAGGTAGTTAAATTGAACCGAGCTATATATGGTCTTAAGCAGTCCTCAAGGGCCTGGTATAGGAAAGTGGATGATTATCTAGTTAGCCTTGGTTATAAGCGATCTAAATTAGAACCATGTTTGTACACAAAAAATAACAATCATAAAAAGACAATAGTAACCTTGTATGTAGATGACTTTTTTGTGTTTACAAATGATATTAGTGAATGTAATAATTTAAAAAAGGTATTGGCTTCAAAGTTCAAAATAAAAGATTTAGGTCAGGTTAAAAATTGTTTAGGAATGACTGTTAATATTGATAAAGTTAAAGGCACAGTTACATTAAGCCAAGAAAATTATATTAATCAGTTATTAAATAAATTTAATATGGCAAATTGTAAAGTAGCTGACACACCTTTAGAGACTAAATTAAATATTAACTTTAATAACAATTGTGAAAAGTGTATACCCTATCAGCAACTGATTGGTGGGCTAATGTATTTAGCAGTGTTGACTAGACCTGACATTGCATATTCAGTTAGTTTTCTGAGTCAATTTAATAATTGCTATAATCTTGAAACTTGGGCATATGCAAAACGAATTTTGAAATATCTTAAGAAAACTAAACATTTTGGATTAAAATATACTAAATATGGTAAGTCAAATTTAGAAGGGTTTGTAGATGCAGATTGGGGGAATAATGTTATAGACAGAAGGTCTTATACAGGTTTATGTTTTATGTTAGCAGGTAGTGTAGTTTCATGGGAGGCAAAGAAACAAAAAACAGTTGCCCTCTCAAGTACAGAAGCTGAATACATGGGCATAACTGATGCTTGCAGGGAAGCAATTTATTTGATTAATTTGTTAAAAGAAATAACTGTTGAGTCATACACCATTAATTTATTTAATGATAATCAGGGTGCAATTAAGTTGACCTCAAATAATTGCTTCAATAAAAGAACCAAACATATAGATGTCCGCTACCATTTTTGTAAAGAATGTGTTACTAAAAAGTTTGTAGAACTTAAGTATTTAGAAACTGCTGAAATGCCAGCGGACCTTTTTACAAAGGGATTGGGTAACACTAAGCATTATTATTTTATGCAGTTGTTAGGTATACAGAATGTAAAAAATGTTTAATATTTTTTTGAGAAACTATTAATTGTTGTGTGCCCATATTATTTTGGTAAGTGCGGGTGTTAGATCTGTACCAAAATAATTAATAACGCCATCTGTTGTGTCTATGGTGAACATTTTTATTATAAACCACAAGGCATAACTTCTGTAAAGTGAAGCTGTCACTTGAGCGTCCCTGTCCAAAAGAAACTGTGTGTTTTAATTACAAGTTTTGTTTTATTGCTCTAATATTACAGTAATAATACTTTTTCCGTGCTCTGAAATGCGACAGGATGGATTGACATATTAGTTGGTTGTCAAATCTAATGTCAAATATTATGATTGCGTTCAGATATTTAACTTAAGATTCATAATTTAATTTGTGACAAAACTTAAGATTTATCTTTCTATTTCTATATAGTCTTATTAAAAAAATAATCGGACAGATTAACAACTGAAGTTAGCTAAAATTGAGTTTCGCGAAGCCGACCACTATTTATGTACTATGTATTTTGAGACTATGCAATTTTGTCGCGTTCGCGATTCACTTTCACTTTTGTTGAGTTTCAGAACGCGATATTAGATCCTCCAACGCGCACGCGAATTTGAACTTTATGCAGCGGTAATAAATTACAAATTGACTCTACGTATTAGTTAGAAAACGTTTGTATGGGAAATAAAAAAATGCTGTTTTGAGGATTTTCCCGGCAATTATTCGAATTTTTCTCACCTTTTAAATCTTCCCTAGACCTCCACGAATAATTCAAGACCAAGATAAGATAAATCCGTTCAGCCGTTCTCGAGTTTTAGCGAGACTAACGAACAGCAATTGATTTTTATATATATAGATATCGTAAATATGCTTTCTAATTTTCTATTATATATTTGATAAACTCCAATACCATATATATTCATAGTTCATACACATTTATTATCATACATATAGATATGGATTCTTAGTTATATTTTTTTATGATTTGATATGCCGTTTTTTTTATACATGCATGACAAAGTGCACTGCACCTGATGGTAAGTGGAGTAGGTTCCTATAGAATGCCGACTGACTAGAGATTATTACCCCTGGACAGTCGACACAATTATGCTGGCTTGTTGAAACCGGACATACACAGGCTGATCCCGGAACGCGACACACTTACGTGGGCCACTATGACGGGTTTTAACATCTTTGTACGGTGGTCGCTATCCCGGCGGATATAAAATACATCCTACAACTAGCGAATCTTTGCAGGGTATCCCGTAAATCAGGCGTGAAGATCACGTCACGGCTGACGGCGCTGCGCGTGTACTACAGCAGCAACGAGACGCTGTTGATGGTGCCGCACATGTACCTCAACACCGTGTGCGGCCTCTGCACCGACGTCGCTGAGTATAACGTGTGTTGAAGGTGGGTACAGCAACGCTGTTTTGAATTGGCTCCTTTGAAATTAGTCATAAAAGGCGTCAGTTTTCTTCAGAGGCGGCTCTAGCTCATGTTCCGTCCGTGTGCAATCAATTCCTTGGCGCCCCCTAGGAGACAATGTAATCTTTAATAAATTTGATAATATTAAATCAAAAGTTATTGTGTAATGTAAAGAAGCCGCTCGCCGGCTTTAGCACGGGCGCAGGTTGTTAGGGGGCGCCAGTGCCGCGAGCGGTGCTCGGCGCCCCCTAACAACCTGCGCCCGTGTGCAGCGCACAATCTGCACAATAGTAAGCCGCCTCAGGTTTTCTTAGGACTAAGGGCTGAGGAGAGATGTTGTGGGCGACTACATAGTACAACAGCGCGATTTATTTGAATTGGCCTCTTTGTTAGCTATAAAGTTTTCTAGAGATAAGCTGTTAGTAAGAGATGTAGTGATTGGTGTCTAATTTCAGGCTGGCCATCTTTTCCCTTTGTAGTTAGATATAATTTTTCTCTATGTAAAATAACGCTGTCGGCAGTTAATGGGCAATTAGTGCACTAAGTATATGGTACAGTACATTATTTACACAATTTAAAAAAAAAAGTAAAAATAAGCACCATTTTATGAAATAGAAAAATAATAATTTATTCCTTTTTTCCAGGTTCCACGACCTCAAATATTTGGAAGTCATAAACATTGTATAATAAACTAACATAAATATAATAATTTATGTATTTCTTGATTAATAAATAATACACAATTATATTAATTTGCTTTTATTTTGAATTAATATGTAAACAATAACTTTTGCTATGAACAATTCTGGCTTAATATTTCGTCATGTATGTTGATACGCAGTCCTTTGTTACAGTAGTATTAGACATTACTCGACTATGAAATGCATCAGACGATTCTTAATAAAATATTGTTAATGATTATATTTCTGGCCTATCTGAAAGGCTCGGTGTGTACCGCGTTGTGTAGTTAGTTATTTACGGTGTGTATTTTGTACCCTATGTGTTCGGATTATTGATTACACATATAATAAGGTAGTGTACAAACAGGCGTGCGAAAACGCAGCGTGCCGTACGTTCTGCGAGGTTGCGTCTCAAAGTGTGCGGACGAGCGTGTAATCCGTGGCTAACTTTGATCATTTAATAGCTGATGTGACGGAATTATGAACGCTGCTCGGTTCGGTTAGCACGCGAACGTTACAAGCGTGAACGCTGCTTAATATGTTGCTAGCTTTATATCCGGTGTCCGTTTGAGTTTTGTTGATATTTTTGGCACAGTTTCAATAATTTTTAGATGTCGTTCCATATTTTCTCACACATTAATTTCGCTTTAAACTACAATAAGTGTAGTTTTGCGTGTAAAATTACAAAATAATTTACCTTGATACTTACAGAAGTTCACCAAAAATAGCGACAGCAAAATAACAACGATTGTTATAGTGTGCATGGCGGTAGTTGACATAGGCATAATGGCGCTACCAATATTATATATACAGGATACAGTTGCATTCAAAGAGCAGCATTCATTGGAACAATTTCACTATAAACACGGAATTCGATTTCAGAGTTTGAGTTATAACAGTAGTTACATAGTTCACGAGTTGAGCGAGAAATTTAGGTTGTTTTTACAATGAGAGTTTTTCGTCGTAGTTTTCTATAATGAATTACAATTACTATGCTATATACAGAAGTTTTGTAGTCAAGCACTGGACATAATAAGACTTAAAATCTCATGTCTCAGGATGGCGAGTGCAGTGAAATAAAAAACAATAGTTTATAATTCAAGGTGTTGAATGGTGTTTCTACTTTTTATGGGCGGTCGTATCGCTTACCATCAGGCGAATGGCAAGCTCGTTTCATCATTCAAAGCAATAAAAAAAATGAGTAAAATGAAGTAGATTTTTAAATTCACATTTGTACTACAGGAACTTAGTTTATATCATAATTATATGCATATTTATAAATAAGGTTTGGGCTTGGTTTAAAATTCTAATTAAGGAAAATTTATGGGTTTTTGTTGTATACCTGATGAATGAGATGAGATTTCCCAAGGCACGCTGCCGGTCGTAAAAAATAAGCTAAAAGTTCCTATAACATGTTTATATTAGTGCGTAAGCACCGATTGAAGATTGTAAATCGGAATAGGAGGAGGCCAGGTGGAAGGATAAATAATATGCTCTCACATAATAATATCGTGAACATGTATTTGTTATGAGAAATATATACATACACGTTTTATAATTTGTAATATTTTAATAATATTTATAAGGACTCGACAACTGAACCGAATCCAAAAGTGGAACCGGTTCCTTTCGTCTATAAAGTTCACAGGTAAAGTACCTATATCATCTGTAACATCATCTGTAACAGTTTACAAATAATATATTTTGATTGCGACGTTAATATTATATAAAACTGCCTCGGTGACGTAGTAGTAATTGTACACGGTATAAGTACGACTACCGCGCTGAGGTGCTGGGTTCGAATCCCGGGTCGGGCCAAACTAATTTGACTGGGTTTTGCTATCTTAAAAATTACTCAGTCGCAGCTCGGAGGTAGGAAGTAGGCGGTGTGATACCCCCGTGCCTCGGAAAGCACATAAAGCCGTTGGTCTTGCGCCTGATCTCTCTCCGGTCATGTCAGATCGCCGTCTCACCGGACTATGAGAGTGAAGGAACAGAGAGTGCACCTGTGTATTACACACTTGTGGATTATGATATATCCTGCGTACCTGGCTGATCTCCGTTGAGATTGGCTGCCGTGGGTAAAATTCGGCTACGAGGGATTCATTATAAAAAAGGAGTATTCCTTTATAAATATCTTCCGACTCTAAACTAAAAGGCATCAAATTAAGTATTTTATAAAATTCTAAATGCGTATACAATTTATTGATTGGATCAAGTCTAGCTTTTAAATTGAGGGTGCGGCGATTTATGATGCGGGTCTACGGATGGTTAGCATTTGTTTACAGCAGATGGCTAACTTTTATTGGTTAACTTGTTTTTAATACTAAAAGAAAAGAATGTGCATATAATTTGCTATCCAGGGCACGCTACAGCCTTTTAAGATTTAGGCCAATTTTTCCGCGATCACTTCTATTCGCGTGTTACTACTAGCACACGTACCATTGGTCTACCAACCCTGGTCTATAACATGAACGTGCGCAGGTGTGACCGGGCGGGTGTGTGTGTTTGTGTGTGTGCGTGTGTGTGTGTGTATGTATACGGCTATCTAAGAGAAAACAAATGCGATCTGTTAACTTACTGTTGCGTTTCGGGTTTTGAGTGATATTCCGGATGTCCTGCAATAGAACTATTTTAATTAGCCTCTGGGTGAATTACAGTGTATGGTCTATTTTACACGGCCGAGAGGCAGTGAAATCAATAATAAATAGAGCGAAAATTCACCCTCTGTTAGTCTAAGTAAATTATTTTTAAACTCCCCTTCGATTTTTTCTCTACAATGAACGCTTATTTCTAAGCATTTGATCAAAAGCTGTGCTTAGCGAGCGACAACGGCCGTTGTGACGTCAGAAATAAGGTTCTGTGGGCCGAAAATCGATGAACACCTTTCGTAAAACCCTTTAAGTAAACAATGTTGTCATATATTAAGTGCTGGTCTTATTACCTGCAGTATTAATGTACACCCTAAGTAGGCCTTAATGTAATATTATATTCATATGCAAAGGTTACAAAAAAAATCGAGTAAAGTGCTTTTAACACAGTCCGAAAAATTCAGGTTTGTGAACTTATTTTAGAATAGAAATAAAATCCAATTAAGTAATTTGTACTAGTGGTCGCAGTTCGCCCGTCGAATAAATTTGTAATTGAATAAATTTGCTCCCCGAAATATTGAATATATTTGTAACACACATTATTCAATTTTGCTGCGCTCTTTTATATAAACTTTAATTATTCCAAAATTCACAATCTTTCATGTGCGCAATCTGCTTAAAAATTGGTACAAATATTTTTATTACGTATCAATGTATTAATTTTTAAGACCGTCTTTTAATGCTTATTTTGGCTTATAAATCCAAATTTTATAAAAGAAAAGTATTCCTGATGATATTTATACGGAACCACATACATAAATAAAGTGTCATCCATAAATTTATAATAAATTAAGGACGCGCTGGCTAATCAATGGTCGCCGTTGACCACAGACTAATCGGCTTGGGCCCAATGTAGCATAGACAGGGGAGAGCCTTTGATCGTCGTCACGGTTCGCTAACTTTTTAAACGTTACAAAGGCACCAACTCGCTCCGGTACTCAACTTATATGATATGTAGAGCATGAAAAAATGTGTTCATCTTCATAGAGTTTGCAGGAGGTCGCTACATACATGTTTTGTTGCGACAAAACGACTGTTATATATTATAATATTTATATATACGCTAAGTATAAATAAATGCACAACATATGCAAACACTTCTTGCCATTCTATATTCGTTTTGTGCTACAGCGATTATGATATTTTAAAAACTCTTACCAAAGTTCGTACGATCTGCAAATTAAAAGTACAATCTAAAATAGCACAGCATACTGCAATGAAACTGGCAAAGGAGTTGGTTCTTCAAGTAAGCCACGACTGTCATTGGTAGCTTTGCTGCGGTTAGTCAGTATACAAACAAAAGAACGTAAGTTGCTTTCCACGTAGGAAAACCTCTAGCATCGTTCGTAATACCATATAATGTCGTTGAAGGCTTATCATCATGTAGGTAATATTATTTTTCTGCCAGGTATTAATGTTTCTAAAAACTGAATTTAGTTTAATTAAGTCTTTATTCAATTAATTTGTTGCGTTTTATATTATTGATATCTATCATTTATCTGTAACCTACTGTATTTGTTTTGGTCAGTATCTCTGTATTCGTATTTAACATTATTACTTTTGACCCGAATACGTCAATATAATAAAACTAAAACAATGTGTTAATATATACAAATTAATCACAAACTCGTAGGTGTGTCATAAAGTAATACTTGTTTATAGAGAGCACGGTCGCGGCCCTCGCCCGGCCAGTTCAAATACGCAACCATATCAAATACGCAAGCCATGCAACAATGCCTAACAATACCCGTTGCTTACGAGAGTACCGAGGTACTTTCCAAAAACATTTTCTTTGTGGGTAATACCGGATGCATTATGTGCTCTATCGTACGGCGAAAAGAGTGTACTGATGACCAGCGCATTAAAAAAAATAAAAATAAAAATAAAAATGCTTTATTCATCACGTAGGCGAACATGGTTGCACTTATGATAAGTCAAGGTACATGAGAACATTTAATTATTACTTAATTAGATTAGCTTATATAAATAAAGACAATCTATATTGAAAATAAAATAAATGAAAAATATACTTAGTAAACAAAGAAGCCAGCTCGGGCTGGCAGGGAAGAAGAAGAATTGGTATAAGTATCTCGCCGAGCCGCGATCCGAGGCCTGTCAAGTGGTCATTATATGTTCAATAAGAAAAGGTAGCGTAATCCCGGCGAACGTCGGGGAACGTAACGACTTTCGTCGACTTTCTCGTTTTTTTTGGGTATCAGACCCCGCATTTAACACCGGGGGCCCGCGAATGGGATACTGGAATCCCCCGGCTTAGCGACTGTAGGATTCTGGACGAAAGTTGGGAGGGGATAGCTGTGAGGGAAGTGAGGCGGAAGGATAAGGAAACCTCTTAGGATGGGAGGAGGGGAGATAGCTAGGAACTATTCGCGAACCCTTATAGGCCTCAATGTGAATTGGCAACCGACAAATATCCCTTCGTGCATGGGCATACATTCGGTGTGCACACGGAGCGCACAAAAATTGCTTCGTGGCGTCATCATATATTAGGTTGATTACAATGTACCTACATTTGATTATCGATGCATTGGATCCATCGAGCGAGTTTGCCGTGTCCAGATAAAATTGGGATAAAATAATCTGAGTTAGGTCTCTCGTATGGACAGTCTGACTAGGTAGTTATCCCCACATTATTTTTTGTCCCGACCAAAATTATGTCTTGTTTATTAGTATTGGGTGTTTTAGTAATACAGACTATAGAATATTATGTTTTTCTCGAACTACAATATGTCTATAATTTATAGTCTAGCCAGGGTACGCTGAAGAGAATTTTTATATACCTCTGTGTGTATCGATTAAATAAGAAAATTATGGAGTTATTTTCAATTAATTTACTATGTCACACGAACACTATTGTGGTAATATTATAGCGAGTCATTATTTTAATAGGGAACCCTAATTTCAAGTATCGTGCAAGCTATTAGATACTATTTTATTGGCAACCATATATATAATTTTATGTTTAAACAGCTCTACATAATATATAGAAGCAATGCGCAGTCACAGCTGTTGGTGAATCAAAGTGTGTTGATAGAGTCTACGAGTTTACATAGGTACGTATAAATATAGCAATAATTTTTTCTACTTTAGTTTCACTCATTTTGTTCATACATTCTACAATAAAAACGCTGAGATCAAAACATTTTTTTAATATATTTATATGAAATAATGCCTGTTCCGTGGTACTAAAATCTAATATATACAAAACAACCTAGACGTCTCAGTGCAACAGTTGTTTTTGTGATTAATTATAATTGTATTAGGCCATAATATCTCGTAACAATTATATGAGTGTTGTAGAGTTTATGTGTTTAAAAAACCATACAAAATATTTTTTAATATAAATTAAGGATTTTTAATTAGATATATTATACCATCAATGATTCTTCTAAGCTTGAAAACCCCAAATTTTACTGCCATTACTGGTCCTTTCTATTCTGGCTTTCCTTACATCATCAGAAACTGTCTTCAGGTCATACGCAGAAGTACAAACCACAGTAAAAACTTTACTTGTGTTGAAAATACCGGAGCCCATTTAACTTGATTGGTAAGCCTATGGACTGCCGACTGTCTCTGTGGCGTAGTTGTAAGTGTACACGGTACAAGTACGACTGCCGCGCTGAGGTCCTGGGTTCGAATCCCGGGTCGGGCCAAAATATTTGTGACTGGGTTTTTCCATCTTAATAATTACTCAGTCGCAGCTCGGAGTCAGGAAGTTGGCGGTGTGATACCCCCGTGCCTCGGAAAGCACGTAAAGCCGGCGGTCCTGCGCCTGATCTCTCTCTGGTCATGTCGGATTGCCGTCTCACCGAACTATGAGAGTGAAGGAACAGAGAGTGCACCCGTGTATTGCGCACACACTTGTGCACTATAGTATCTCCTGCGTACCTGGCTGATCTGCGCTGAAATTGGCCGCCGTGGCCGAAATTCGGCTAGGAGGGATTCATTCAATCCTATTGAAAAAGCGTGGTGAAATTTGTGGAATCTCCCGCCAAAGCTGACCAGATTCTTCGCAAAAATTGTGTAGGTCTTATGTCCTTGCCGTATCGTCAGTATGCCCTTTTTATGAGAGTACCAAGGTGCAAGGTACTAGCCATGCTCAAGATGTACCTGGTCATGTTTGTGCAAGGAGTTGGTGAAGGATTTGCTCCAACATAGCATGGGGATAATGAACGCGACAGTCGGATGCAGCCAGGTCTATTTACATGTCTCGTTTAGGTTTCGCTAAGAAGATTGTCTTATGTAATTATCTATAATCACAAGAACTTATTGTTTTCGTTTAATCAAATCTTGACTAGAATTTTAGTAGCATTATAGTTGCACTAGGTATAGCTTGCAGTAAATTATCCGTTTATGAAATACACAATGAACCGCAAATGTAGCTATCTTGTACGCGAAGCAACGTAAGTGTGAAGATCTGTATATAAAACGCTACTAGTTTTATTTGTATGTTTTTATACCTCCCTCCTACCCGGGTTATTGATTGTGTGGAGGTGTGATCAAAATAAATAATATTTATAAAATATTACTAACCTCTTCTGATAAATAACAATTGGTTTGCAATACATATGAGACATATTAATTCTGTTTATTATTTTTACTGATTCTGGATGCATCTTACAGAGCATTCAGCCAGTGTGGGAGAAGTAGACCCCGTTATGTATTGTGTTGGTCTCCATCGGTGTCTCTGTATTTATAGTACAGTTGGCGGTCTCAGACTTGAGTAAATAAACAGTTCTGGTAAGCCATGCTTTGGCAGAGCATCAACAATATCTGAAGGGGCTTGGTAGCTTTGTAGGGATTGTGAGAGAATTGGCTGGCGCCGGTGTGTAGGGCCAGGCTGCATTACCAAAATGTTGCGTAAGCTGTATATCCAACTGATGATGTAACGAATATTCGTAATCGCATATAATCAACGATTTTGATATTCGTATTTGTATTCGAAAAAAATTGCGATCATTATGGCGAATATATTCATGGAAAAAAAAATTGTGATTTATGAAACTAAAGTCCATTGAAATACTCTCTAACTGTCTGTACCTGCGGCGGCGTCGTGTGACGGGTCGGCCAATATGGTTGAGGAGGCCGATGGCTGGCACATGCGTCATACTCGTGAACGGGTGCTGCTTGTGTGGACTGTTCTGCCCATTTCGCTTACATTTCTAATTTCTAATTGCTAGAGGTGCTGGGAGGAAATAATTATAAGGATAATAGAGAAATTTCATGATTCCTGAGAGGGTTGTGCAGTCATATAAAAATTTAAATTAATTTATTCCTTATTTGACGAGCCTATAAATGAACTGCTCTAAACTTTTTTTTTTCTCTTCACACTTTATCATGTACTGTAGTCTTTACCCTAAACTGATTGAAAAGAGCAACTCCAGAGTTTCTTGCCCGTTCTTCTCTGGTGAAAACTGCTTTCCGAACTGGTAGTAGAGTTAATATTGACGGAATCTAAATAATGTATAACATTTTACAGATTCAAATAAATCATTTCATTTCATTTCATTTCATTGAATTGGTCTTCGTAGGTAGTAAAATACCAACAACTTGTAACAAGATAAAATTTAATCATTAGTTTGAATTTTTTTCATAAGTTAAAAATCATTATTATTTCTTCTTTGAATTAAAAAAGCACAGGAACATAAAACATTGACATAAAAACATATTCTTGTTACGCTAGATAATAAAAAAAAAATGTATTTATCTTCATGAATATAAAATATATATAAGTATTCGGTACATCACTAAAATGTATGTGATTAAGAATGAACAAAATTACTTTACCGAGCTAGTAAACTCACAATCCAATAATTTTAATATTCAAATTAATTATGTACTCGGTGTTTTAATTAATTGCATTTTTAATGACCATTTTGGGGAAATTTCTACATTCCAGATTATACAAAGAACGGTTTAATTTGGTCGGGGGCCATTATTTAGGTTTTTGGTCAATATCATCGTATGTAGATTTTATCAAGGTTCGTTTAGTGTCATAGAGAATAGATGTATAATTTACCAAAAAGGTTTTTACCATTAAGCTAACGTTGGTACCAAGCCATATTAAGTCCAGGTCAAGTGAAATGTACGTGAATTCGATCACGAAGGTGTATTTAGATATCTATTGCCATGGCCCAACTTGACGGGGTATCTGTTGTTTCATTCATATGAAATATCGTCACTTCGGAAGGCATTTGGATGATTTGATCTTTATGAGTGACGAATGATGATTTTTAGATGTAAGTAAATTTTTACACATACCTACCTAGATACCATGCAGTTAGCTCTGAAACATAACGAGGCAGAGTCCTCTTCATTATTACTAAATATTTTCCAAACTTTAAAATAAAACTATTTTGCGGATTCTATCGCGGTTTTTATGTTATAATTTTCTCATCCGCCCCGTGACCACGAAGGCTACAAAGTCTTCGAAACGTCGGGAGAAAATTATAATATAAAAGCCGCGATGAAATCCGCAAAATAGTTTTATTTTAATGTCTAACATGCGCGTAAACATAAGAAATAATTTTCTAAACTTTTAATTTTGTGGGTGTAAGAAATAAACTTAATAGAATACATTTCCAATGGAAAGACAATGATTTGTAATCGATCTTAGACACTAATATTTAAGAATTATAAAATAATGTCGTGACTTACTGGAAGATATCCTGAAAAAGGCAGATACTTTTCAGATCTTCCTAACGGGTCAATTACAGAAGTTTAAAAGTTTTGTCGGGGGTCATAATAGTACTAATGAACTCAAATTGCTGTTTGAGGTAAGAATTTAGATAATAATAGTGTAAGCAGATGAATATATAGAAAGCACCTTCAAAATGCAGAGCCGCTGAGATACGTGTTTTAACGCTTAAATTTGCGGTTGAATAGAAATTTAGTATCGCATACGTGCATCATCATATAACCGTAATATGTGAGTATATTTATCAATGCTCAATGATTTCAACGGTTTATTGTGTTATAGAATTTTGCTATACTACCGGTCTACTTTCTATAAACTGGTCATTCGTTAATGGAATTTAAAAATTCTTATCATTCCTAGGGTGACTGTTTAAATGTTTGTTTTTGGATACTGTTTTTTTTTGTACTAGTACTAGTAGTGTTCTAGCCTGGTCCAAAGTAAACGTACAGTTACTAGTGTGGATGCGTTGGATGAAGCGCGTACGTAGACGGATCAGAATAAAGCTTTTTCCGTATGTCGCGCTGGGTGCCATTAACAGTCACTTTGCTATGGGGAGCATGATTGTGTCTTCGATTTGGTATTTTGGGCCTGCAAATGCTCACGCGCTAGCCGCTTACTCCGAACAAGACGTAGACAACACAAGTACCATCAGCTCCAATGATTACTTTGGAATACCATTACGAAGATCAATTAGTATTGCTTGGTATTCGAAAATCCGAATATTGTCTTCGACGGCATGCTTTTTACCTCTAAATTAAAATTGAATTCCAAATACTATTCCCCAATATTAAGAACTCTAATTTTATAGGTCATTATCATCGTAAGTAATATGTAAATATACCATTACAGGCATAATTTAATAATGACAACACAAATGGAGACAGCGGAAACAGACGATTCTATAGATACTACTTTAACGAAGGCAACTCCATGGAAGCCTCGAATAAAATACCACTACGCATTTTTCCAATTATATTTCCACGTAGCGGCGATTTATGGTGTATACTTGGCTTTAACGTCAGCAAAATGGCAAACTAACTTATTTGGTAAGTTCACGATCAATGACTTCAATAAATAACTTGCGGTTTTGGTGAAATCCTCCGCCGCGGCATCAGGTCAGGTTAAGGTATCGCCATGCTTATCATACTTAATGTTATGTTTGCAGGATACGTAATGATTTGGATAAACAGTTTTGGGATATACGCAGGCGCTCACAGACTGTTTTCTCATAGGAGTTACAAGGCTACCAGGGCTTTGCAGATATTCCTAATGCTGTGCCACAGCACAGCTTACCAGAGGAACCTGTTCCTTTGGGTTTTAGAACATCGGCTACACCACAAATACAGCGATACAGATGGCGATCCTCACAATCCCTCGCGAGGGTTGTTCTTCTCTCATATAGGCTGGCTTTGTTGTAAGAAGCATCCTGAAGTCGTAAAGAGGACTAAGAATATTGATATGTCTGATATGTACAGTAACCCTGTTATTATGTTCCAGAAGAAGTAAGTTATTGTTACAAATATTATAATATAATTGAAATAAAACTATTTAACGGATTTTATTTCGGTTTTTGTACTATGAACTCATCCCCCTTCGTGACCGCGATAAATCCGCAAATAGTTTTATTTCAATGTCTTACATTCGCATAAACACAAGAAATAAATTGTAGTATAATCTGAGCGCCACAAGTTCTTTTTATGACTACGTTCTTACTAATACCACGTTTCTGTACAATAAATAAATGAATAATTTTATTACGCACTGATGTCTGTCGCTTCCACTTTCATACTGCTTTAATATTATTTAACGATTTTCTTATTTCTATCTATATGTAGACTGTATTCGTTTACTCCAGGATATAGTTTTTTCCCGATTGTACCACCTTAACATAGTCTTCTGACATCCTTTAGGTTTCACCGGGCTTTAGCGTGATGACTTTTGAGTAAAAATTATTGTAACCCCACTCCCCAGATTTATTAAACTAAATAAACAGCAATCTTATATTTCTAAAATTTTGTAAGAATAGCTTTATATTTTAATATGTTAATTTTCAGACATCAACAGTGGCTCCTCCCGACTCTTGCGTTCATTCTGCCGACGCTGATTCCAATGGTTTTTTGGGTCGAGTCTCTCACCAATTCCTGGCATATCAACGCGGCCAGATACATCATGAGCATGAATACAGTCTTCCTTATCAACAGTGTCTCCCACAAATGGGGATACAAACCTTACGATAAGAACATACGTCCGACAGAAAGTAAAATTATATCAATGATCACATTTGGTGAAGGTTTTCACAACTACCATCATATTTTTCCAAATGATTATCGTGATGCTGAATTTGGCAATAATTTACTAAACGTGACGACATATTTTATCGATTTCTGCGCATTTCTTGGACTGGCGTATGATCTGAAGATCGTTCCTACAGATTTGGTTAAAAGCAGAATGACGAGGACTGGCAATGGAAGTGAAATGGAGCTATTAGACAAAACTGTATACTAGATGGTACATTAGTCACATGAAATAGATAATATCTGGCGGTGTTCAGTGAAAGGATTGTGGTCAATGTGGGAAAAAAAATTATAAAACTTTAGACAATATGTGTTAATATATTGAACTGTTGTAGTTGGGTCTTCTTATCATCCCTATATTGTGTCACGAAACAATCTACATTACTAACATAAAAGAAATATAGGGAATCGAAAAACAATATACTATAATGATACATTTATAATAAGATTATAAAGAAGCAAACTTTATAATCTTATTATAAATGTAAGTTTGGATGTCGAAGTCATTTACAAAACTTCTTATTAGATTCAGAAATTTCTTGCACTAATGGAAAGCATAAAACTTAAATGTAATTTTACTAACATTTTTTACCTGGGACGGGCTATAATGCAGCCGGATTTTAATTATAAGACTCGATATATCGACTTTATTTTCGATAATCAAATGTCATGTCACACCTTAAGCCGACGCAATACAAGTTAAAATATCAACGAAGAGATATCCCGTCTATTTACTAATATAATAAATTAATGTTAAATAAAACACAAAAAGAAAGATGAAACAGTGATTTCGTATGGATAATAATTATTGCTCTAACCCTTGATAGTGGTAAAATGAATATAATTATAATCTAAAAAAAATCACACAACGTACTTTTTAGTAGTAGGTTTAATATTCAACCTTAAACGAGTTTATTTCTTTAATTAATGCACACCGTAATGAAAATTTAATGTGTGTGCCATTTTTCTGGTTAAATCGTCTCACATGTACTGTAGTCACCATATATATAAATTCAATAAATTGGAACAAAAATTGCTAGAAGATTCAAAAAGTACATAGAACTAGAGTTTTTTTTTATTATTAAATAATATAAATAATTGAGTCTGTGTTTTCCATCTAAAATATTACTAAGCCGCAGCTTGGAGTCAGGAAGTTGGCGATGTTACAGAACTGTACCTCGGAAACACGTAAACCCGACATGACCGGACTATGAGAGTTAAGGAACAGAGAGTGCACCTGTATATTGCACTCACACTTGTCCACTATATGTCCTACGTACCTGGCTGATCTCCGTTGAGATTAGCCGCCGTGCCTAAAATTCCTCTACGAATATTTTTTTTTATTATTAACACTTCGGATACAACTACCGCTTGCAGAAACAAACAGGTCGTCAGTCCTCACGGCATATCTCCTGTGTGTTACTTAAAGCAGTTTAAGTGTGTCTAACAATGCATGTATATGTATAGGGGTTGTTTTAATTCAGTACCCGCGAAGCACAGTAGGGTAAGTACGGAAAAATATTTTTTGTCTGCGTGGTTATGCTTGGTATTTCCGTATTGTTTTTTATACTATTTATTTGGAGGTTCTTTATAATGGTTAATAATTTTCAATATTAGTACAGAAAATTACAATTTAGTGTGTCACATTGTGCGCTACATAACCTGATTGTTCTCTCGTATTTTACATTCTGGTTGTGTAGTTATTATCGCTTTCTCTATTTGCATTTGTAGTGACCAGGATCCCAAAAAAAATATCATTACTTATCGTACTACAAAAAAACTCGAAGAACATTGTATTGACAAACACAATTTTATTTTGAATCAATGTGATATGCACTACTAACATTTCTAATTTAATATAGTTCAATACTTAACAGTGTTTCACTAACCTTGGTCTTAACTTTCTTTAAAAAAAACTAGAATAAAGTATATTTTTTTAAATCGTTGCTAGTAACTTGTCATTCCTCTTAGTTACTTCTACCTTATATTAATAGGGACAAAGACTAATTTAGACATTACGATAAAATATCTATCTAAATGTGTAATTACTGTAATGAAATCACGAATGTTCCAAGTTGGCCGCGCTATTAATAATGAATACGAGTTATTCACACGTAGCCAATTCAAGTATTGATTTTGATGACGTGTACCAAATAGATAAAAGCTTGTGATAACCCTGTATTGTCTGCCGTGCAACGTATCCTTGAATGACATCAAATAATTTATATGAACCTGTTAAATGTTATACATTATTTAGAGTCCGTCAATATTAACTCTACCAACAGTTCGGAAAGCTGTTGTAACCAAAGAAGACTGGATAAGAAACTCTGATGTTGTTCTTTCAAAATTAATTTAAGGTATAAGCTACAGTGCGTGGTACAGAGAAAATTATACAATTCGTTTTTCATTGGTGTTTAAAGCAGTTCATTCATATACTCGCGATATAGGTAATAAATAAATTTTAAATTTTCGAGTGCCCAACCCTCTCAGGTATTATTAAATAATTGAACCTAAAGTTCTGTAATATATACTTAGCTATAATAAGCGAAATAGGAAGAATAGTCCACATAATCAGCACCCGTTCACCAGTATGAGGCATGTGCAAGCCATCGGCTTCCTCAATTATGTAAGTTTATAAATTTCTTATTTTTTAATAGATATGGTAAAGTATAAGACGTAGCAAATGAAAGTGCGGTTAAACCTAGCAATAAGTACTACATGGACATCTGAAAATGTAAACAAAGTCTGAGATCTCAAGTTCAGGAGTTACGTCTTATGAACAAAGTTATTTCACAAAGTCTTTTTCGATAACTTAGTTTTACTGTAAAAGCAATGTGCTTATTAAAGCCATATCGGACAGAAATTAGCTCGATGAACTCTAAATGCACTGATTATTAAAAATCTATTCGTTATGAGTTTAAGACTATGATTTAATATTTTTAACAAAAAACGAAAATACTGAGAAATTGAAAAAAATATATATCCAAATTTTATTTATACTATAAGTAATTGTGCGTAACATGTAATACCGAGATAATTCCTGCATAAAACGGATTTAAAAGGTCGTTATTAAAATTAATAAAAACACAATAAAATGCGGACATGACGAAAATATTCGATATATAAATATCGAAACTCTTAGAAATTGTAACTTACCCTGTTTTGCTAGTAGAGGACTCAACCCCCGTCTCCCGTGTACATATACCGGCGCGTTCCCACCACCAGTCAGTCGATCGGGACGCGCTACCAAGAGCGGTCGCTCGCACCCTCACCACCTCTCGTATTATTTATATAAATACGATTCAGTGTTAAATAAGTGTAGTGTTATATATTCCTCAAAAAGGTGAGTGATACAACATCTCTAAATTTCAGGCCAGAAAATATCGTTGGAAATCGCAAACGAATTACGTTGCCATAGTTTGGTTGAAGATTTTTAGATTCTTTCGGGTTTGTAATAAGGGTTTCGTGAGAATGTAGGTCTACACAAAATATGGGTTTTAAATGGAAATATAATGCAACAAATTTACCGTTGCTAAGCATTTTGCGTATCTGGCGCGTTAATCTTACGCGCTTTTATGTAGATAGTAGAGTTGTAAACATATTTATTCTTTCAATTATATTGTTCAGTTTTCATATTTATGTATATTAAGAAAAATATATACTGTTTGTGATACATTTTGTGAAGAAGTAAGAATAAATTGATCAAAGTTCACCTTTTACGCATCCGTTTAATGTGATACATACGTTTCGGATACTTCAGACATGTTCTCGGAGCTTTTTTTAAATGATTTCAATGTAGCTTTATTCCTACGCCACATTATTGTAAATCATAGATTTATAATACATTTAAAAACAGGGTATCCATGACTTTAAAATGAATTTTTCTTTAATAACAATAGAGTATATTGAGTCGTAATCATTTCGTAAGAATTTATAATTAAAATAAGTAAAACAATCAATAATATGGTTTCATAAATATATCTGTATTTAAAAAGTTTCATTATTAATGGTTTTGATATAAAAGGGCCAATTATATATTTAAAACCAAGATTAGAAGTAAGAAAGTGCCTAGTTATATTCTCTAAAGATTGTAGATTCTTTATCATCGAAATTCATTATTATGACGAAATAAAAGTGAGGCTTTGTATTTTGTGCCGTTAAAACTTTAAATTTACAATTAGTTACATTTTATGAATAAAAGTACCAATTAAAAATACCCAAATTCTAAATGATACTATAAAAATCCTATATTAACTTCGCATGTTTTAAAACAAAAACAAAACGATATGGTTTGCGTTCAGAATAAAATTAATATAAAAGCACAATAACTGAACCAATTTTTTAAGTTAGCATTAATGAAATAGTTCAAGTTCAGTTCAAGTTTAAGCGTTATTCTAAATGAAAGTTTTGAAAGTAGGTACGCAATAAAAACCACAAAATAGGATTTATTTTCATTCAAATTATGCCGAAATCTATTACCTTAGGTCCTTTTTCGGTTGATTACACATACCCTCATTCAATTAAAAGTTTAAGGCAGGAATTGTTAGTAAAGATATTTTAATTAGCGAAGGACAATTACTGATTTACTGACAAAAGGAAAGTTTACGGCAAATTAAAGATACGGAATTGTTCAGTAGTTCGAACAAGCAATTTGTACTTTCACTGCGTTGGAGGGATGCGATTCTGAATCTCTGAGGCAATGATTATGTTTGTGTCTCTTGATTCGTAGAACTTATTATATACGAGTGAATATGGTTTGTCATTTGTAGTGAAGGTAGGTAAAATTATGGGAAGACGTCATAGACATGAGGACGGGAAAAAGTATTTCTTGTTTGAATGTTATGTTTTCATACCATGTTGTGACTTGCGACCGTCCAATGATTTTGTATTTGTAGTTTACTATGAAAATTTCATTAATTTTGTTCTATCTAATTTTCTACCACCATTTAAAGAACTGTCAAAGCTCATAACGCAAAAGATGGTTTTGAGTAAGTTTATAATTAATATGATTTAAGGCTTTCCTGTTCACACGATTTAGACATTTCACTAGAACCTGTCTACCCGTTGCCGAGAAATACTACACTATTATAAAATTATTATATTATCATGTCAGATTTATCATCTGCTATTTTGTGCATCTGGGTGGCGTTTGTTATGTTGCACAAACTACAGTTCTTCCGAGATATGTGTTCTGCAATTTTTTTTTTTTAGAGTTTGTCCCGGTTTTATAATTATATTTTCTTTTCAATCAATATTTGTTCTTAATATATTAGTAAACTCGACAAATTTAACCTCAAATATCTTTGAGACGTTATTACAATGCTGCTTTCAGAAACAAACATGTCTTGAGGCGCGAAAATATCGGAGGCACTGAGGCGTAATAAGGCCACAGTTGTAGTGTATACGTCGCATCTAGTAGAGTAGGGCGACGAAGCGCATATTCTTTTCATAACTTTATTACGTTTAGCGTAAAACGGTAACAAGTGCCTTAGAAGATATGTGAATATACTCAAATTAGAATGTTTTTAGTAAGAGATGTTATCGGATATATGAGACATCGTATTTATGAGTACCGACAGGTAGAATCCTTTAACTCCATAAAAAGGAGACGAACTAAGCGCCCAAGTGGCAATTTGTGTTTATGTAAGTGGACTAACAAATTGAAACATGCATAATGCTGGCAGTCCATCAAAGGGCAGAGAAACAACTCACTCATAATCATTAAGTCCTACCAATAATCATTAAGTACCTACATAGAAGACAGAATCTTCTGGTCAAAACTATAGTAGGCCATCACCATCACACGTCATTTATCCTGTATATATTTGTAAAAACAATAATGACATGTGTAATTGAGAAAACAAATAACGGTAAATATTGCACAAACATAAAATGTTGATAGAACAAAATTAATTATATTTCCTTCATCAAATTGCTTAGAAACATAACATTCTTAAAGCATTCTTGTGGTAGAACTCAAACAAATGGAAATCAAATATTTGGTTGTTACTGACAATAAAGAGCGCATTCACCTCTCAAGTATTCAAATGAGAAAATAGCTTCAACACATTACAAGCTTTTTAAAATGAAACAATTGCCAACTCATACTCGTGTTCATGCTCATGTTAAAGTTTTCTTACATGAGAACACGAAACAATTTAGAGTTATTTCTTAGATAAGTTTTCGTCTTAAACTTATGTGATACAAATCTGTGATAGATATTACACTAATAGAATGTAATGATGTTTGTAAGAAATATTTTTGCTTGCATTATCCCTAAGGAATGTTCATGCACGCGGCTTTTGTACCTATAAGGTAAAATCGAGTAATAACTGCTTTTAGCACCAACAGCACACGGAACTACGACTAATAATCATTGATATCTGTCAGGTCATGTTGTTTTCACACAACCACATTTTTTTTAAGAAAATAAAATTATTATTTATACATTATTTTTCACCAGAGACATAAATTATGGAACAAGAAAAGAGAAAAAAGTACAAATGAAGGCTTTATCGCACAAGGCAATCTCTTACATCTTTGGAATGGATATAAGAGAAAACGGAATAATATGGGGCAGCATAAGCTGTACTGATTAAGAATTTAAGGCACATTATATTCCCTTTAAATAGTATTACATAATAAATTGGTAAAACGATTCATAAATGTGTTTAAAAAATGCTTTGACAAACATTGACGAAAAAGATAAGCTCAGAGATTATTCTGTTTTCATCTTCGGATCGTCGTCGCTTAGACGTCTAATGGAAAGCTGTTAGATTAGCTAGGCTTAGAACTGTACCATCCTCCTGGGCAAGTAGCGCGAAATAATTTGTAAAGTAATTGTAATTGCGAGCATCTTTCCCTACATTTCCCTGGTCTTAAAGTTAAAGATACCCTGTGTCCGATTTGCTAAAATTGTGTCGTTTTTGCATAAATCATAACAAATATATTAAATCTTCTCATGTCTTTTGCTATCGACATTTGATCTGCTAGAAGCACCGTTATGTGGCCCGTGTAGTTGTTCAAAAATAAATATTTTTTGTTTGTATTAAATGTCAAATATCGTTAGTTTTAACGGTGAAGAAAAACATCATGAAGAAACCTACATACCTGAGAATTCTCCATAAGAATTTTGAAATTATGTGAAGTCTGTCAACTCATACTAGACTAAAGTGGTGGAGCAAGGCCTAAACCTTGTTAGCAGTAGAGGTGGCCCGTGCCCAACGGTAGGTAATATGTAATACAGGCCTGATATTTCTATTTTTAATATTAATAATAACCACAATCAGGATACTGGTTGGGCCGGCAACTGTAAACCAACAAACGCAAGACCTCGGCGTCACATAAAATATGTACGAACATGTTAACATCGCCCCAACGACACACGCTGTAAATCCGTTTCATCAAAATTTCTCAGATAAATACAGATCATATGAAGTGTAGAATCTATCGCGTTTAAGCTGGCGTCTCGGCAATTTCGTATTCGCTAGGTGTGACCGAATGTCGTGTAATGGCGCTTAGCATGGCATGGCGTGACATTTTTCGCCTATTATCTATTACTTAACATATACATATTGACTATTAAATTAAGTTTTTAAATATGAAATATGTTAAATGATATATGAATAATAACCTATGTTATCGTTTATTAGTTCATAAAAATCCCCACGCGGAAAATGATGTAGATCTTTTGTCGCTCAAAAAAGAACAAAATTATAATAGTATTTTTTCTCTCTACAAAATTATACATTCCGTAACTTCATGTTTTTACTATAAAATACAGTAACCGAAGATTTATTTTGAACTGTATATAATTATCATATTTTATGGTGTAGGTAGGCTTCATACTATAGACATTTTTGTGGGCATTCTCTATCTAATGCGAGGCAGTATAGACACATGAATATTATTAGACGGTTTGGTCACCATTTAATTTCTCTACCTGTTTATAATTTTAAAGACAGTAACGACTGCCCGTGTTGTTGTTTATTAACTAGATGTCTATTCTACAAGAGGGCAGATGAACACTGCTGCAGCAATTAGTGTTGTGTTCCGGTTTGAAGGACATTGTAGCTCTGTAATTACTGGCCATTATGATACTCAACATCTATTTCACAATGACGAACGCAGTACAGTGCCATGTAGAGCTTTAAATCCAAAATCTCCTTGCTGTTACCGTGGTGCAGTCGGCACCCTTAACATTTGACGATACTTTTTTCTTTATTTTTTTTTGACTGACCAGACAAGCTTGCCGTTTGCCTGATGGTAAGCGATACAACTGCTCATAGACAGTAGAAAGACCTTACTTACATTCAGTTAAGTTTACTGTTAATAGGATATATTTTATATCCGCCTGGATAGCCACCACTGTTCACAAGGTGTTAAAACCCGCCGTAGTGACCCGCTTAAGTTTGTCGCGTTCCCGAATCAGTTTGTGTATAGCAGTGGTGAAAGGTGAACATTTTCGCAATGAAATTCGACACAATATATAGGTAGTTACTTATACACATAAAGACGGACTGCATATCGTTCTGATAATAATTAGATTTCACAGAAATTCTACATAAAGGGAAGCTGGCTGGAATCGGTGTATACAGACTCCTCGCCACTGTTGTATAGGCCGACATAATTGTGTCGACTGCCGAGGGGTAATCACCTTACATCAGTCGACATTCTATTGCACTACTTACCATCAGGTGCAGTGGGATCAAATTGCCGTGCTTGTATTAAAAATATATTGTATAAAAGAAAATTGCGTATTATAAGTTTTATTGCAAAAGTTAAGAATTAATGTAACAGATGTAAGTCAGCTGGCATTGTGATGCTTCTTCTACACAATGTTGTTGATTATTCTTGTTATTAAACAAATATAAATAGATAGTCCTGTATGTTCTTCTGATAGACGTCTTTCATTCACGGCGATAATATAATGCTGCATTTCTCACGACTTCACAATTGTAATGAATTTGTGGCAGGCAATGAGCCAGGCTACCTCCGATGAGAGTTTTCTCTTTGTTATAATAATTTGTGAAATTTATATACTACTTTAAAAATTCAAATATTCAGTAAAATACATAAATATTTTCTTTAAAGCATTATATAAATGCATAACCATTAATGTGATCCTTAACACATAACCGACAAAAAGCCTTACTTGGGCAGTTAAAAATATTTTTTCCGGTACAAATAGTTAACTACGCTGAAGATATCGTAGCACTCATCAAGCTACGTGGCGTAGCGGGCTACGGGCGCTCTACGCCGTAGCCCCTCATTTAGCTATTTGAATTTGCTGCAGTGTAAAATGAGATTCGTTTAAAAAGAAAATTTATGTTTTTCAACTATGATTTATGCAAAAACTAGAATAAATTAATAGCACAGCTATAATGAAATTACGCGAAATCAGCTAATGTACAGACATTATTTGCCGCCTCGATCAACGAAGAAATCATGAAAGACACTTGTAGTAATACTTACTTCTGAGATATATATTGACGGTTGAAAGACTTTTTTGACTTAAGCGACATTTTTTTGCGACACTCATTTTTGAATACATATTTAAAATCAGCACTTTTTTCCATGTTTTTTCAAACTAGTTAATTTTTTTCGAAAAAAATGGCGCTTAAGTTACTTAGCCTTTCAACCGTTTATATATAAACATCCACTGTCGAACTTGAATTAAGAATAAAGTATTTCCCGACCGAATCGAACAGTCTCCAAAGGAATTGGGCATAATTGTTACCCACTGCTATTTTAATTACAGAAAGATTCGAACCTACTTATTACACCTCTTATTAACAACTCTAGTTTTAATACACAATACATCAATCAAGTTGAAAGCATTATAATTTTATTTTAACATCAAAGTATATAAATGTTCAATAAATGCAATAATATATTTCTTTCATTGGGCAAACAAAGGACCAAAATATAATCTGTGACGTGACGGATTGACGTGAAGTGTGTTCAGCGCAACACGACACGTCGACGACACGCCCTTTATCAAATGAAATATTCGTGAAAATAAATTGAAAACGCTTTTTTTTTCACTAGAATGTTGTTCAGGATAATACTCACGTAATTTAATTAGTTTCTTGAAGACCGAAATATAAATTTGCATAATAACAGTATTCAAAAGTTTTGTATGATATTTCACATTGTTTATACGTTATGCCATGGCTATATAAACTTTCCGGAATTCTTTCTTTTAATATAAGCTTACTGATACATTAAGAGACATAAACATGAAATAAATAATATCTTTTATTGAAAGGATTCATCAAAACATTCTTTTTGTTATTCGTCATTTAACTGTCTTGAAATGGAGTGTAACTGACATTTGAGATATATCTTTTTATAAAAAGTTGAAAGCAACTTGTTGGCGACCTTGCGTTGCGTTTGAACCGACCTCGCCGACGCGGCGCGGTAAACAAAGACGCGCTGAATATTAACCGTTGTGTAATAAGATCTTTTGTGTACGCTTAACAAAACTGGATAAAAATACCGGTGACATTAAGGTGTTCGCGAGGGAAGTCCTCGATGGAACCATTTATAGGCTGTGAATATATAGCTTAGTTCATGAGATTCGTTTATTTCTGGAAGTTGATTTTTGGTTCTTCGGAATAGGAATTCGTCTGTTTTCGTCTTATAAGTGTTACTTTGAGGGTTGTTTTTTCTGAGAAACCTTAGTCGCTGATTTATAAAATATTTTGGGATGCGACATTATAGTTTTGATAATTATCACCCGTTTATACGTCCAGGTCATGTAATAATAGGTCTTGAGGAAGTGATTTTAGAATTATTTCTTGTATTTTGGACGATTACAGTTTTATTTATTGATAAAATATATCTTTCCCTTAACAGCTGTTATATGTCACTTGAAGGTAAAAAATTGTCGATTCAAATTTGTTGAAACAATATTTTATATCTAAATTACATAATAATTTGTTAGCAAAAGAGCGCAATTTGTAAACTTTAGCTTAGAAATATATTTGAATCTACTATCGTTTCCTATTTAAGATGGCTCCTCGAACATCATAAATTTAAGCAGATATATTCAAACTCAGAATCTAGACAGACACCATTTGAGAATGCAAATGATTTCCCACAAAGTTATTCTGACGGAAATTGGTATAAATTTGGTAATTAATCACAAACGTGGATTAAATCGACAATCAGTTGATTACTCATGACACTACACGGATTACTATCACAATAATTATAAACGTCTACGTGACTGCAACAGATGCTTGCAACGCTGTAATAAAACCAATAGAGCGCCTTAAATATTGAAATAGCAAATATAATTCAATTTTTAATAAAAATAATGTGTTGTTAGTCTATGTCATAATATGTCATACTGGCGAGTTCCCTCAGGTTACGTGACAGGATACATGCTGAGCCAATGCGGGCTAATAAATAATATGAAAATGTCTTTTATATTGTAAAAAGGCGCAGTAAATTGATTTATCGAATAGTGTACAGTGAAGTTGCCTTAGTTCGTAACATATATATGCTCTTCCTCAATGTATGCTTTTGATAATTATATTTTAAATGTAACAACCTAAAATATGTTTATTCTATTACAAATTTTCTACATTCTATAGAAGCAGAATTATAATATGTATGTATGAAAAGCAAATAAAACGAATATAATATATTTTTATTAATGAAACATGCTTTTTTATTATAGCAATAAAATACTGTAAGTATAATGAAATGACAAAAACGGTTCAACCATTGCTATGTACACATCATTAGTTTTTAATTACCAAAGAAAAGCACTATCTACTGGCGAAATATATATTTGACAAAAGAAACTTATTTCTAAAATTATCCCTAAAAAGGTAATTTTTGGTCAAAAGTTAATGGATTCATAATTCTGGCTTTCTAGCGTCCATTAGGTAGTAAATTTCTACAACTTGATAGTTTTTACTATAATATTAGGCATAATTTATGAAAATTGTAACTCATCATAGATTTGTCATTTACACAATATGAACTTTACTGACTTCACATTTATAATGTCTTACCTCTTAAACATACGCCATTTAATTTTTGATAATTAAAAACTAACACCGCATAAATAGGTAAACTACGTTAGTTATTTTTGATAGACACGTGCGGGCACACAATTGCGCGTTTCAACTGTAGAAAATCATTAACAATAAACGTTACTATTCAGCTCAAATTAAAAACTCCAAATGTGCCATTTATTTTACAATAGTAATCAAGCCCAAACTCAGTCACGCTTTAGAATCAGAAGGCAAATATTTATTTAAGTCATTCCATCGTGCCGTCGCCCGTCCTCTTAGCCCGGGCTGTCACGATCTCCCGAGGAGCCCTTTTGAGGTCATAAGCCAGACCTAGCTTGGCGCATAAATCGATAAATATCGTAGTTGGGTTCAATCTTATATTGCTTAGTTCATCAGATCTATAATCATAGGGGAATACGTGATGAAAGTTATGATAACCTTCGCCCAAAGACACGACAGACACTGCGTGGCTTTGGCTTGGGGCTATGTTTTTGTCGTAAGGTTTGTAGCCCCACATGTGAGCGACGCTGTTCACCATGAAGGTGACGTTAAGGTTCAGGGCGTATCGCAGCATGTTCACGTGCCAGGCGATTGAGATGGTCTCGGACCAGCAGATTACTGGCAGTAGCGTCGGAACAACGAACGATAGCAGTGGAATGAACCAGAAAGAATTACTGAAAGAAAAAAATACAAATAATAAAGCTTATTTGTATATTATGGCGAGGTATTTATTATTGTAGGATTAATTCTAGGTGATTTAAATAAATGATTTCATAAGTATTCTTGCTTTCATTGTTTAATCACTAATGAAAGCAAACATTATAATTAGACATGTACATGATTATACATATAATGCTTATGACAACTTTTAAGTAAATACTATTCGTCATATAAATGTATAAACCGACCAAATACAAAAATCACACTCTGATCTATGCTGCGAAATAAATGGTAATAAAATAATTCAATATAAGGTAATAATTCATTAGCTGTACAATTATTTGACCCAAAAAAACTTGAAACTTGTTAAACAGACACTGAAAGATATTGGCTAATAAAAACACGAAGATCTACACTTACTCATTTTGAAACTTTAGATATGGATTCGAATATATGTCCGACAAGTCGATATGCTTGCCCCTCTTCACAACCTCCGGATGTTTCCTCACCATGAGCCATCCGACGTGTGAATAAAAGAAACCTCTAGTAGCATTGTGGGGGTCCGCGTCTGTGTCACTATATTTATGGTGGAGACGATGGTCCCTCACCCAGTGAGCGACCGAGTGCTGGTTGGCACACGACTGGAAAAGCATCAAGATGAGCTGCAGGGGCTTGGTGGCCTTGAACGACTTGTGGGACCAGAGCCTGTGGCTCCCGGCTGTGATGCCTAAACCACCTACGATGAAAAATATGTACCCTGAAATAGAAGTCGTCTTTATTTTACTTTATAAGTTAGTTCATAATTCCTATTGATTACTGGATATTTACAAATATTTTATATACCTACGACGAAGATTCCAATGCGGGAACAATTCTATCTTTTCCAAAGGAAAAGAGAATATAAAAATTATCTAAGACTTATTATCCTATAGTTAATATTTGCATTAATTCCTTAGTCATTTATTAACGATTGAACTAGAAGCAGAAAAAGAAGAATATTCCCTGTATAAACTAACTCTTCTTATTAAAGGCATCTGAACCGAAATAAACTTATGCCTTCTTATTTATCCAATCAAACAGAGAATCTCAAAAGTCCATCAATACAGGATTTAAAATTCACTCACCTGCTAGTATTGTTTGCCATTTTGCCGCTGTAAGGCAAAGATAAAACCCGTATAGTCCTGCAAAATGGTAATACAGAAATACAACAATATTTCTGCAAACAATTTTATATTTTCGTGGTTCGGCCCGTGGCACTATTAACTTTTCCAACATGTCTGATTCCGGCGTTATCGTATTCTCATTTGTAGTGTTCGGCGCCATTTTGTATCTGAAATTCAAAATAATAGGCTTTTGCTTAGAGGTTGTTATGTTTTAATCGTAAAATTGGCTGTACAATATCGTTTCCAGTGCTCCGTACAAAGGAAAAAATCACTTAATAACCCCGGTTGTCGGCTCGTTCGACCGTGTGTCACTATGGTTATTACGAATTTAACGCTGAATATTGGTACGACTAAAATGAAATCCGCTTTCTACAGAGATTTTTTTCGGATACATTTTGTGAAAATAGTTATTTAAAGCTATTAAACACATTAAAATATTTATTTGCTTTTTATTGTACTTAAAGTTATAGAGAATACAAATTAGCCATTTTTGTACATTTTCCACGTCACAGTCCTTATTCCAAATAAAGTTTGTGTCGGCACAAAATAAACTTAATTTAAGAAAATTTAAATAAAGTTGACTATGTTAATGTACGCCTACAATTAGTTTTAATAATAACACAACTTTTAGAGACTTTCTAGAATTGCTCTGTGGTGTTTTCTTCTGTTTTTGGTTTCATCTGTGTGAAAATCTGATACTTTAATTGTTTTATTTTAAATAATAATGAACTTGTTTGTACTTTATTGTATCAAGATTGGGGGAATTGATCATTCCGTTAGATTTTATTATTGTAGGATTCATAGCTACTAATTAACGATCAGGAATATTACAATTATGGACAACGCTACGTTTTTAGATAATTTTTAAAACATTAAAGTACCTTTAAATTGATATAAGTAACATTTTAATGTAAAAGATCTGTTAAAATTTTATACTGATTTAAGGAAAACATATATAGATACATTAAAATACAGAAGTTAGTAAATCACGAAACATTTTAAGTAAATGTTTTATAACTAGGTACTATACTTACTCTTTTTTTTAAATAATAACAATATCGGCCCTGTATTATATACTATCCCACTGATAATCACGGGCCTCGTCTACTGCTGATTAGGCCTTAATCCACCACGCTGGCCTAGTGCTGATTGGTAGGCTTCACACACTCTCAAAATTCCTATAGAGGTTTTCTCAAGTATGCATGTTACCTCACGATGTTTTCCACCGTTAAAACAAGCAATAATTCACAAAGCAAACACATATAATTTTAGAAAAGTCAGAGGTGTGTTCCCTTTGGATTGGAACCTGTGGAAATTCGTTTCAGCAGTCCGTTTTAAACCCAACTAGGCTATCGCCTCTTGTTGCTTCTTTATACTTGAACAAAAACGTTGCAAACATCAATTCAGCAACACATGTCGCTAATTGTAATTGTTTCTGTTTCATTGTGATTTCACAAACATGATTTGTGAGAGCAGTTTTCATAAAGTTCTACCCGCAAACTAGACACGACATCATATTATAGATAAGCTAGCTAACGTGCAAGTGTGTTTAAAGGTTATAATTATTAGACAAAATAAAACATTAGAATTAGAAATAAAATCTGGACGATTAAGATATTTCCCAGCATCAATTGTTAGTAATATCAATTTAATGAATTGTATAAAGAGTGAATGTTATTCAGTAATATTCTTAAAATGAAAGTGTAAATAAATAAATAAATAATAAAAATATAATTATTATTGTAGGGTGTAATCTCTACAGTAACCCCACTCCACCTGATGGTAATTGGAGTAGGGTCCAATAGACTGTCGACTGACGAGAGATTGCCCCTCGGCAGTCGAGACAATCATGCCAGGCTGTTGGAATCGAATATACACAGGCTGAAACGCGACACACTTACGTGAACCACAATGGCAGCTTTTAAATTATCGGTCGCTATCCGGGCGACCACCGTACATAATTGGTTGATGAAGCCTATATAAAATATATCCTACCTCCAGAAAAAAAAGTCTCTAGTATAATTTAAGAAAGTTGTTGGACAACGTAATCTAACAGAATAAACACTAATACACACGTCCATTAGAGAGGCAGAAAAAATACCTTGTAATATTTTGTGTCAATAAATTACACAGTACTGTGTGAAGGCTCACCAACAACTAACAACACGTTATTCTAATTATATTATTTATTGTAATAATTATATTAAAAGTAATAGAGAAGCGAATTGTTTGCGTAATAATGGTTCCGTACATTTTTTACTAGGTTAAGCCTATGTATACATTTAAAAAAGTCCTATACGTAAAGATGTATAAAGTTTTACATTGTTTTAAATATATTAGGATTTTAATGTGTAATTTATTATTTACAAATATGTAATCTTTAAGATAAAATATCCAGTTTCCTAAGTTGGAAGTAAAAAATCGTCACTGTGTTTTTATGTTGCCTTGAGTCTAATCTTTAAAATTCCACAATTTGTGAACACTTATACACTTCCAATCTTGGATTAAATGCAAGCACGGAACATGTTGTTGCCGTTTTTAATCTCTTTATTTTAAATCGATATCTGTCTGTACCAGTGGCGACGAGTGAAATTTTTCAAAAGTTTACCCGAGGCAAAAAATTACCTTAGTTAGCATATTGCGGCTAAAAAACTAATACAAGCGGAAATAAACCTAAAAGGGAAGCCGATAGGAATCGAGTTGTGTAGACGCTTCGCCAATAGTCTGTACTTACTACTTGGACTTATTAAATCTATATATCTAGTGATCGAAATAAAAAAAGTGGTTGCCATTTTGAATGTTTTAGTTTTAAGTCCAATTTATTGATTTATCTTCTCATAGGGCTAGTGACAGCGTATTTATTTGTAAAATATATAAAGATTTAAATACGATGCCCGGGCCAAGTCACGTTTAAAAACATACGTGATTTGGTTTGATTTGGAGTTAGTGTCTAATATGCCGATACACTCGCTCCTTAACACATCAAAGGACGGATTTTAGCTCGGTAAAGTGTGGATCCATTAATTTCGTGCCTGTCTATGGGGATAAAAACCGTCAACTTAAGCGTAAGGTTCAAAATCGATACCTGCACAGGTGTAAGGTGAAAAGTGGCCGCCATTTTCTATATGGCTAAAAAAATACGATTAACAATAAATTAATACTAAGTAGGATAACGAATAAAAAGCGGCAATATCCTAGTTGATTATACTGCGAACTGCGAACATTCGTCACAACGGACTGTTGTTGCAAATGTTCGCAGATTCAAAAAGCCAATGGCTCACATCTTTAATTTTTTTGTCTGTATTTAATGTGTGTATTCTTTGTGAATTAACGCTTGCATTAACGATGAAGGAAAACATCGTGAGGAAACCTGCATACCTGAGAAGTTTTCTACAAGCATTCCAGGGGTGTGTGATGTCTACCAATCCGCACTAGGCCAGCGTGGTGGACTAAGGCCTAATCTTTCTCAGTAGTAGAGGAGGCCCGTGCCCAATAGTGGGACAGTATATAATATAGGGCTGATATTATTATCATATGTGTTTGTTTGTCATTTAAATTTCGTTTTATGTACTTAGTAATATTTTAACCCAAGTGTCCTCACATCATGAGACCAAAGTCCTGGCTGGCGCGGGGAGATAAAAATACTTCCTCAGCGGCAGCTATTTTAAATATCCTAATCTGAAAGTAGAATAAAAATAATGTACCAATTAAAAGTTGGTATTTTAAACGGCGTTTAATAAAATATCTACATAGAGGAAATATGATTAGTAAACTTATTTAGAATATTTCTATATGTCTAAGTAGAAGTAAAGTCATATATTACAAATTTAAACCACAAATTTACTGTGCATATTATTAAGTAGATATTATACAGTTTCTATTTAAAAATGTAATTTCAACTATGACAGATTGTTTACAATAATTCAAAATAGAATAATATAATATTATGTTGAGATACACGCTCGCTGTGTATAAATTTGGTTTAAAGGGAAATTCCGCTGATTAAATAAAATAATGACGTGATTATAAAAAAATGGGATTAGAGATTTTGATGTTATTAGATTTCTTTGCCGTAATTCTATTTGATGAAAAAAAGGCCATAGTTATGATTCAAGTACATATATTATATAGTACAGTTAAATTTAAGTAGAAATATGTTTGAGTATTCTATATTATTCCACAAATAGGACCGTTAATGTTTTATATAAATTAGCACGGAAAAATAATGGAAGGAATGAAGAACTTTACGATATGAAGAAGATATCACATATATTTTTAAAGCCTAACTTTCAAACTCATTTCCTGAAAATGTATAATATGTAATAATGTACCGGACTTGTGTTTGAGTGGTTTTTGAAGGCGGCTTAATTTTTTGTTAAATTTATTTTTATTTTCTGCTTTTTTGTGTTAGTAAAAAACAGACCATCTTGATAGCGTAGTTGTGTTTTGCTCACGATACGACTATCGCGCTGAGGAGTTACAACTCTGAGTACTCCTGAAAAGGGGAAAAAGTTTGATGCTGTATATATCTATGTATGTAAGAAGTAGTCAACCAAACTCAATGCAAAATCATAACTAAAAACGTCACAGGAAAGCTAAATTCGCGATTTCGTTTTCTTGGACGACAAAATTATTCTAGTTTTTTTAGTTATAAAACCAACCTACTGAAGTGATGTTGAAAAAAAGTTTATGGGACCAATCTGGAGAGTAATTTTTTCTGTACTTCAAAAAAAGGAGGAGGTTATCAATTCGACGTGAAAGTATTTTTTTTTTGTATGTTTGTTACCTCTGAGAGTTCTGAGGTAACAAACATACAAAAAAAAAATACATTCACGTCGAATTGATAACCTCCTCCTTTTTTTTGAAGTCGGTTAAAAAGAGGCACAATACCCATATTTGACGTCATCGGCAATTCCTACGCGTGCGAAACAAAGAGATGAAGCGATATCCGCACAACGTGTCCCCTTCTGCACATTGCAATATTTGAAATATATATAACTAGCTCATTTTTTAACCATTTTTTATGTAGTTTTCGCGGGAGTGCTTCTTTTTCGTATTTATAATCATTACATATTGAATAATGTACAAAATCAAGCATAGGACGGTCCCCTATTACACCATTTATTTATTGGATGAGCGATTTATTTACGCAATGTTAGTTAAAAATTCGAAATAGAATCGATTATCAACATTCGCCCAATGGATGTATTTATTTTTGCTTTGTTTAAATTATCTTACGTGACTAGGTAAATCAAATTATTTTATGTTTTTAAATTACTTATTCGTTGTGGGCGGTGGCTTTGTTTATTTTTCATTTCATTTATTTGCGAACCCATTTCCGACTTTACGGGTATTCCGGACATTGAATTCCCAGAACGAAAAATGTTGATTTCCCGGATTTTACCGGCATCGGTAACAGGGAAAAACATTAATCATGAAAAAATAAGTCAAGATGAATATTTACGCCATGTACCCTCATATAAAGGTTTCATCATATTATTTTTCTTAACCGTTAAAGCAAAAGATAATTCACAATGAATGTACCCATAACTTAGAAATGTTACAGGCGCGTGCCCTTGTGTTTTAACCCTGCGGACCTTGGTCTCAGCAGGCCGGTCCACCCCTGACTAGGCTATCGCTATCATTAAAATATTTGGTGAAATTTCATTATGCTTTATCCCCAATTTTATAACGTAATGTTTCATAACTCGTTTTTAACATAGGACATTGCACTATTTAAACCGATCAACCACGAGTAGGATTCGTGCCCTGCGTTCCGTACATTACGATTTTGATCAGTCTTACTTATAAAATTTCGCCAAGCTATTCTTAGTTAAAACACAAATTTACTCTATCAGCTGTAAGTCAAAACCCGCCATCTTGGCTTTTAATAAGTTTTAAACTAGGAACCGGTGATGTTTTAGCCAGCTATTTTAGCAATTCTTAACCACCTCTTAACCCTAAAAAAGTTTATAAGTAAGACTATATATTCATAAAGCTACGTATTATACCTATTGATACGTGTTCAAGTGAAACAGGTTTATACTCCAGCCGATTGTAGTACATGTGTAATAAATTC
Organism: Manduca sexta; assembly: GCF_014839805.1. NCBI lineage: Eukaryota > Metazoa > Arthropoda > Insecta > Lepidoptera > Sphingidae > Manduca > Manduca sexta. Next base: position 4,090,113 of record NC_051140.1, read on the forward strand.
ACCGTGGGAATAAAATTTATGATTTCAGATTTATTCCCGCACTCGTGCCACCAAACCTTTCTCCGTGCCAAATTTCAAAATTATAGGTCACCGGATTTAGATTACGCCTATTAGGTTTAAATGATCATTCTGTTGAAATGACGCTATGGAGAGCTATATTATTTTATTAGGTTAAGCTAGAAACATGATTTTTTGAAGGTGAGTTAGGCTGTGGATCAGTGTTTCCCAAAAAAATATGATAGCTCTTCTTCTAATTAATGAAATAATTTTCAAACTTCCAATCAAATACCTCAGATTTATAAATATTAGTAGTACACAGTCCCCCCCGTGACCATGAAGGCTGCAAAGTCTTCGAAACGTCGGGAGAAAATAAAATACTAGCACCGCGATAGAATCCGAAAATTAGTTTAATTTCAAGGTACACACTAATTTCAAAAGAATGCTTCTGTTACTAGGAAAAATAATATTAACTTAAGGGTAAAAGACAAACGAACGAAATGAAATTTTATTGTTTTCAATATGCCCTACGGAATCGTAAAATCTATCAAGCTTAGCGGCACTATCGTCTGCGGTCAGACATCAAAGGAATTGTTAAAAGAGAAATTTTCAGAATCATACCATAAATTGTTCATACAACCGTGCTATGTCGTTCGAAATTAGCGTAAATAAAATAAAATCAAGATCTATAGTATACATGTTTGACTATACTCTTCCACCATAATTAGTGCTGTCAATAGACATAATTGATGAGCATGTTTATGAACACTCTATAAGGAAGACGTTAATTTATTTATTGTTTATAAAAAAAAAAAAACAAATAATCTTTGTTCAATGTTCAAGATTACGTATTATTATTTAAATAGTAAAAAAACATTTATAAATTGAAATAGTTCATGAAAATAATGTCTCGGCGACTGCCATGACGCACTACAGAAAAAAAAATAGCAATTTTCAAAATGACAGTGTCTTTGGAACTGGTGGTAAATGCTGAAATGCAATTTCGTTTGTAGACGCATAAACCCGCATAATTTGAGATAGTTTGGTAAAATTTTAGTAGGATTTTTAAAAGCTGGGATTTAGTAGGAACCGGGTTATATTAAATCGCACTACATTACTAGCTTTTGATCGCGGCTCCGCCGTCATGAACATGGTTTTCCGGCACAAAAATGTTGCATTATATTTTCCCGGTATAAAAAGCAGTCTGTTTTTCGCAGGTTTTCAAATATCTCTATAAAAAAAAACATCAAAATCGGTTAAGTGATTCAACCGTGAAAGCGAAACAGACAGACGCACGGAGTTACTTTTACATTTGTAATATATAAATTTAGATTGAATTGATAGCGAGATTTTAAGGTTAAATGATAAATTCAGACTCTACATACTTTTGCCATTAATATCACATTATTTTTCTTTCTTTGTTCGTATGTGTATTGTTTGTTCCTTTCTTCTGTATTCTTCTCTTTCCCTCTTCTGATATAGAGTACTCTAAGAGCCATATTACAGATTCGAAGGAGAGAGAGAGGGGGAGGATAGAGAGGAAAAACGTAGTAATTATTATTGTTTGTTAAAATGTTTTCCACATCTGTCCCACATGTAAACATTAGTTGAAGATATTATTTTAAAGTTAATTAATATGTTTGTCTTCGCATTGTTGTTGTGCCTAAATAAATAAATAACAGTTTTGAAGCTGTGAATAGTTGAAGTTGAAACTCGAAATTGAATAAAAGGAAAATACTCAGAATGTATAACAAAATACTATTTAGCAGCCGCCATATTGAACATGCAAATAAAATTACTCACACATCAATTAACGTGGGTTGACTATATTATGTATAAACCTCTGCACGCGGTGTTCTAGAAAAAATATAATTTATTTGACGCATTTGAAAATATTGCGCACGGTAGCCTAGTTGGAAATAGAACGGGCTGCCGAGACGAAGGTCTGCCAGTTCGAAATACAAGGCACACACCTCTGACTTTTCGAAGTTACATGTGTTATTTATCAATTATAGTTAGGTTTTATGACGAGGGAAAACATCGTGAGGAAATCTAGGTACTTGAGAATTCCCCATAACAATTTCGAAGTTTGCAAACCCGTATTAGCACGGCGTGGCGGAAGGTCGAAGTCTAAATCCCCTTAGTAGTAAAGAAGGCCGATATTTTGCGGTATGCAGTAATGAATGAAATAAAGGTTTTGCTGGTGGTAGGATATATTTATATCTGCCCTGCTAGCGACCACCATACACAAGGTGTTAAATTCGCCACAGCGGCCCACATAAGTGTGTCGGGTTCTAGAATCAGCCTGTATATATCCGCTTCTAACAGGCCGGCATAATTGTGTCGACTGACGATGGGTAATCATTTCTCGTCAGACAACATACTATTGGACGCCACTCCACTTACCATCAGGTGTAGTGTGGTCACTTTGCTGTGCACGAATAATAAAAATACCAGAGATATACTAGAGTTACAAATATATAATAAAAGAGTGTTAATAAACTTTCACGCGCTTAAGTCAGATCTCCCGATTAATATAAGGTTTTTTTGTCCTTGGTAACATAATAAACACATGTTATATTTTGAAAATTTATTTATAAGTAGATACTAGTCAATAAACATGTAATGAAGCCACAGAAAAACACACAAGATAAAGTTTTGTTACCAAACAGATGTTTTTCTTATGTAATTTGTATGTCAATGCCATTTGCGTACATTGCAACATAATTAATAGAAGGTTAATTAACTTAAAACAATAAATAAAATATAATTTAACTAGCTTTTGCTCGCGGCTCCGCCCGCGTTGTAAAGTTTTTCAGGCTAAAGTTTTCCATTATAAAAGTAATAGTTTCCCGGGAGCCTATGTTCTTCCCAGGGTTTCAAACTGTCTCCATACCAAATTTCATCTTAATACGTTGGGTAGTTTTTGAGTTTAAGACGTTCAGGCAGACGGATGCAGCGGGGGACTTTTGTTTTATAATATATTTTTATAGAACTTTTTAAGAGGAACAATCCCGTCATACATCATTGTTGCATAACTTTAACCGTTTACGCAGCGCACGCAACGGAAGCTCTCAAAACTAATAAATTGTCCCCGTATTTGCAACATGTTTCATTACTGCTCCGCTCCTATTGGTCATAGCGTGATGATATACAGCCTATAGCACCCCACAAATAAAAGGCTATCCAACACAAAACGAATATTTCAGTTGAAACTGGTAGTTCCTGAGATAAGCCATTACTGCTCCGCTCCTATTGGTCATAGCGTGATTATATATAACTTAGAGCACTCCACAAACAAAGGGCTATTCAACACAAAAAGAATTTTTCAGTTCGAATCGGTAGTTCCTGAGATTAGCCATTAGTGCTCCGCTCCTATTGGGTATAGCGTGATGATATATAGCCTATAGCACTCCACGAACAAAGGGCTATCCAACGCATAAAGAATTTTTCAGTTTGGACCGGTAGTTCCTGAGATCAGCCATTACTGCTCCGCTCCTATTGGGTATAGCGTGATGATATATAGCCTATAGCAATCCACGAACAAAGGGCTATCCAACGCAAAAAGAACTTTTTAGTTCGAATCGGTAGTTCCTGAGATTAGCTATTACTGCTCCGCTCCTATTAGGTATAGCGTGATGATATATAGCCTATAGCACTCCACAAACAAAGGGCTATTCAACGCAAAAAGAATTTTTCAGTTTGGACCGGTAGTTCCTGAGATTAGCCATTACTGCTCCGCTCCTATTGGGTATAGCGTGATGATATATAGCCTATAGCACTCCACGAATAAAGGGCTATCCAACGCAAAAAGAATTTTTCAGTTTGGACTGGTAGTTCCTGAGATTAGCGCGTTCAAACAAACAAACAAACTCTTCAGCTTTATATAATAGTAAGTATAGATAATAAATTTCAATGTTTATGGAAAACAGTAACAACTAAGTCAATTAATAATATAAGAACCTGTTATGTTTTATTATTATTGATATTTTTCGCGGGGACGTAAAGGACACGACATAACTAAACATTTTGAAAATGATGTAACTCGCATTGTAATTTTACGTATTTCATATGTCGGTCAATAATATTGCGGTCATGGCTTTTTCTTTCTTTTATTCTTGTATTTTAAATTTTATATAGAAAAATTCAATATAACCTCTATTAAACAATTATATATAAATTAACATAGTGTGAGTTACATTACACTTGTGCAATTAAAAGACTATTTAAATAGGTACACATTATAATTGATTTTATGTAAATATTTTGTTCTTTAAAATCTGTTTTCGAAAAGTTTGTGAAGAAATGTAAATATGAATCACTAGAATTGTATTTCACTATATTTAATACATGCAACGGTTATTCATCTAATTTTAAAGTACCGAAGTATGACAGTAAGACTTTATTAGAGTTAAAAGTATACTAGGACAGGGTGTCAGGACATAGCCAAACAACATCAAACCCCAAAAGCGCGGAAATTCAAATGGCCTACTGCAGATGTCACAACTAATCACATATTGAAACTTAGACCGTACCTAGTCTTTGAATTGTTAGGCAATTGATCGTGAGACGCTCTGCCCAAGAGCTGAATCCTGCGAGGGTTGCGGTTGCATGCACTCGCGCACCCCACGACCTTCGCTATTAGGGAGTGAGAGTCGAATGGCGGGGTTTTAGTCGGTAGGACGGTTTATATCGGCTAGTCCGGAAGATCCGTAAACGAATTTCTCCGTGTTAAAAAAGGTTCTTCGTTCGATTCCCTGGTGAGCTAACAAAAAAACGTGTAGATATTTTTTTTTATTTGAAAAACTATAAATTACTAAGGATGGAATTTGAACGAATAGATTCAAGCTTACGGGCGTGTTTCCGACTATGACCTTCGAAAATAAAACCGGAATAATAATTATTTTTTTACATGCGTAAACCCATATCACTCCTTTATACCCAAAAGGCTATGCAGAGGTGCAATAAGGGACGAGCCTGCCGCCATATCATAAATTTGGTCAAACCGAGATACGAACCAGGGACTTCTGAGCGGTGATCATAACGTGCACGAAAACAACTACATCATTAAGCAGTCAATGATTTACTATCACATATAAGGAAGTTCAAGTACAAAATGAGGTAGCCAAAGGATAAATTGTAGGTATGGTAAATAAATATTTTGGGAGAAAGATTGATGAAAATTAGAGAAATATTGAACACGCATTTGGTTTAGCCGAGTGTCAGAAGTTTTAGACATCGATCATCTTGCTCCTTTACCGATAAACGTTATTAATCAGTCGTTTAACTAATCACTGTTTTTTCACTTTCTTACGGTGAATTATATGAGAATGAAAGAGACAAAACATTGTGTTAATTACTGAATAAAAGTATTTGTTACGTCTGCATCATAGTAAAAAATATTATTATTTGAGTTGTTACTTGATGTCTTACCATCTCATCTCAATGTGGAATATAAATATTAATTTACGTCGGACATTAAATAACTTTAATATAAATGTTTAAAATTATTAATCTTCAAAGATTAAGTAAGTACCTTTATTAAAACGATAAACAACCCCAGTACGATATAAGTGGGCTATCATCATTATTTACCTCAGTACAAGTAATTTTATTAGCAGAATTAGAAAATGGTATTCACGCGTATCCGAAAAGGAAATGTGTTTTTTTGTAAAGGCGTAGCGAAGAGTCTATGGATGCTTGGTTAGTCGGACTATCTAATAACACCGGCGCAAATAACCGCCTTTTGAAGGAGATGATTGCTATCCAGCTATGACCTACTTGACGGTGAGAATCGGTCTGATTCTGACATAACTGATAGCAGTGTCACTATAAGCACCGCACGAGCGCTCGACCCGCGGTGTATCAAGTCGCCACGTACAGCCGCGGAGCGCTGTCATTAAGCCGCTTACGGTTGTCCGCTTTCTGCATTAATCAACAAAAAAATAGACTAATAGCCCATTTGTTAAGTAATTATAATTTAATTCAATTAGTTTCAGACAATTCCTGTGAGATTAAACGAAACTAATTTTCATTTGAATAGAATATATTTTGGCATTTTTTACGAGTATTTCGTTAATTATATAGGAATTAAAATTTAATAACGCCAACGTATGAAATGTTAGCTGTGTTATGTGGTAGAAACTCGTAAGTCTCGACATAACCACAACAACCTACATAGGAGAAATAACTCCAATGGCCTTATTCCCCATGCCACAAGTTATTTTGCCAGTGCGTGACAAGCACATAACGCACAGCGTCGCGATGAAAACAATAGAAATTGGCATACATAATATTCCACGCTCATTTCTCATAGATAATGGAACACAACCGCGTTACGCGTTTACATTGACTCAGAGAATAGGCCTCCAGTACGGTTTTATACGACCAGACACGGCAACCAGGGAAAATTAAAAGTTGCTCGGGGCTTATAATACAAAACGTACGCCCTAAGGCCTCAGTTTCTTACAAATTTTGATAAAACTCGCCTAAATATGTGTTTAAATATGACGAATACGCAGCACGTGCTGTTCGTGTGCAATTAGCTGTTATTGTAGCGATCCAGGCGCTTACTTGATGGCTCACAAAGAAGTAAAGTTGCTTTTTAAGATGTGTCACGATACATTATAGAGGCGCAGCGCTCGATCGTCGCTACTTGTTAAAGTGTCTGTCACTCCCGTATCTGAAAAGGGTTACAAAGAGGTATGGCGATGGGAGCAAAGTAAATAAAGTCATCTACAAATTCAAGACTTTCATTTATTGCATTATCGTATTGTTTTAAAAAGTTCTACGTAGTAATGTCTTTTTTGCAAATTTCGCCTATATTCGATTAATTTTAGTACATAAATAAAGCTAACATGTTTATACAAATTCCACAAAGTGTAAGCGACCAAGTAACGTTCGTCGCATAAACGCGGGAGCGCGGGCATCTTCCCAATTATCTGCCAATTGTGTGCATTGTCCATGTTTTGCGGTATAAAAGTACGAGCCTCGGGGTATAAAATGACATCTTATTTTATTATATTCATATTTTATTTGCTTTACAGTATTATACTCTTCAACATGTATATTTTAGTCATAGAGTATTTTTTCAATTGTTAAAATAGTTTCTTATGTTTACGCGAATGTTAGACATTGAAATAAAACTAAAAACTATTTAAACGGATTTTATCGCGGTTTTTTTATATTATTATTTTCTCCCGACGTTTCGAAGACTTTGCAGCCTTCATGGTCACGGGGGGGACTGAGGTGTTGTTCATCCGTAAAGTCAAAGTTACAATATCTACCTACATTTTTCAAATATACAACTTTTTAAATTTTTATCTGTTGACGGTCCGATCTACGCAGAATGAGCTCACAGTGTCTTGAGGTCTGGCAGCCGGTCTTTTGGGATCCGATTTAATTAAATTTAGAACAGGATCCCAGGCTTGTGCAAGCTTCCAACCATCTTCCCTATTGAAATTTGGGTGTTTTTTAATTTCAATAGCCTCGCGAATCATCCTAGGCAGGAATCGGTGTTCTTTGGCAAGGATTTGTGGCTTGTCTAATCGCAAATAATGATTGGAGCCTCCTTCAGAATGTTCAGCGACTGCAGACTTCGTAGAGCGTCGGTGTTTCACGTCAGCTATATGTTCTTTTACGTGGGTCCCTATATTTCTTTTTGTTTGTCCTATATAAGAGAGGCCACAGTTGCAGTCTATCTTGTATACACCCGGTTCTTGCAAGGATATTTCGGCCTTTAAAATTTAATACGACGAAATTTTAAAGGCCGAAATATCCATGCATATTAATTATTTTTACGTTTTTCTTTCAACTGCGAGAACTAATCACTAACTAGACGTGAATTTAAATTCTTTACTTGCCAATACTTGTTTAGTTACCCAGATTAAAGGTGAAACAAAATGTATGAAAATGGACCTTAAGCTATAATCTTAATTAAGATATTCATTTTCGTCATACGATGTAAGCCTGCGTTCGTATTATTTTTAAAAAATCCCGATATAATAGTATGTGTTATAATCGAACCTTTCGTTTTTCCGAACAATTTTCGTTTGCCCGACTTTTCAAACAAGGAGTTTGTATCATTTTTCCCTAACCATAATTTAAAATAAAAATAATTTTAACAAAAAATTAAACCGCCTTCAAAAACCACTCAAAAACAAAAAATAATTTCACATAACAAGTATATATTGGATACCAATTTTGGAGTCGGTGCCTAATTAAAATTGCTAGTTAGCTATATTTGTTGCATAGTCCATCTATGAGCTAAATTTCTTTCAAATCAATTAAAAGGAGTAGGTTTGCGTGTACTAGAACATACACAGTGAAAGGTGTGATACCAAGCATATGTATGGTGTTTCATCTTTTTATTTCCTCTTTTTTCGAGGCAGGGAGTGTAATACACCCTCATTTGACCAGCTATATGTAACAGGGGAAGAATTTGGGTAGCGTACAGTTCACAAATTTAAATATTTCCTTAATAGCTTCCACTTGCTGTGCTGCGGCGATGTGTTTATCTCCAGTGACGATCTGACTTGCTGACTTTGTACGCTGGCAGCACATTGTTTTCGTATATTCGTTAATGTATTTATCTAGCTTAACTAGCAATTTTAATTAGGCACCGACTCCAAAATTGGTATCCAATATATACTTGTTATGTGAAATTATTTTTTGTTTTTGAGTGGTTTTTGAAGGCGGTTTAATTTTTTGTTAAAATTATTTTTATTTTTTGTTTTTTTGTGTTAGTAAAAAATAGACCGTCTCAATGGCATAGTTGTGTTTCGCTCACGATACGACTATCGCGCTGAGGAGTTACACCTCTGAGTACCAGTGAAAAGGGGAAAAGCTGTGATGCTATATATATGTATGTAAGAAGTAGATTCAAGCAAACCTAACGCAAAAACACAACTGATATTATTTGGCTCACAGTACAACCATCGCGCTGTGGTGTTACACCTCTGCCTACCCCTGAAAAGGGGAAAAGGTGTGATGCTATATATATGTATGTATGTAAGAAGTAGAGTCAACTAAACCCAACGCAAAAACACAACTAATGTGTTTCGCTCGCAGTACGACTATCGCGCTAAAATGTTACACCTCTGCCTACCCCTGAAAAGGGGAAAAGGCGTGATGCTATATATATGTATGTAAGAAGTAGATTCAAGCAAACCTAACGCAAAAACACAACTGATATATTTGGCTCACAGTACAACTATCGCGCTGTGGTGTAATACCTCTGCCTACCCCTGAAAAGGGTAAAAGGTGTGATGCTACATATATGTATGTATGTAAAAAGTGGAGTCAACTTAACCCAACGCAAAAACACAACTAATGTGTTTCGCACGCAGTACGACTATCGCGATGAAATTATACGCCTCTGCCTACCCCTGACACGGGGAAAAAGTGTGATGCTATATATATTTATGTAAGAAGTAAATTCGAGGAAACCTAACGCAAAAATACAACTGATATATTTGGCTCACAGTACAACTATCGCGCTGTGGTGTAACACCTCTGCCTACCCCTGAAAAGGGGAAAAGGTGTGATGCTAAATGTATGTATGTATGTAAGAAGTAGAGTCCACTAAACCCAACACAAAAACACAACTAATGTGTTTCGCACGCAGTACGACTATCGCGCTCAAATGTTACACCTCTGCCTACCCCTGAAAAGGGGAAAAGGTGTGATGATATATATGTATGTAAAAAGTAGATTCAAGCAAACCTAACGCAAAAACACAACTGATATATTTCGATCATACTATAACTATTGCGCTGTGGTGTTACATCTCTGCCTACCCCTAAAAAGGGGAAAAAGTGTGATGCTATATACATATATATGTATGTAAGAAGTAGAGTCAATTAAAGCCAACCCAAAAACACAACTGATATGTTTCACACACAGTACGACTATCGCGATGAAATGTTACGCCTCTGCCTACCCCTGACACGGGGAAAAGATGTTATGCTATATGTATAAATATGTGAGAAGTACAGGCAACCAAACTCAATGCAAAAACATAACTAAATACGTCACAGGAAAGCTAAATTCGCGATTTCGTTTTCTTGGACGACATAATTATTCTAGTTTTATTAATTTTAAAACTAAACTACCGAAGCGATCTTGAAAAAAATTTTATGGGACCAATCTGGAGAGAAATTCTTTCGAATAAAAAAAGAATTTTCCAAATCGGTTCATAAATGAGCGAGTTCTGAGGTAACAAACATACAAAAAAAAAAAAATAAAAAAAAAAAATTCACGTCGAATTGATAACCTCCTCCTTTTTTTTGAAGTCGGTTAATGAGCACGTTAATTTCTTATACAAAATGAATATTTCATATTATTCTTTACATCCGATTTCTTATTAAGGTACTTGCATATCATAACTGTTAGGTTTATTTTATGACATTGAAGACCTACGTTACATCAACGTTATATGGGATATTGATAAATATGACATAAATCTATTAAATACGGAGAGTAAGTATTCGAACCGTGAAGTTATTACTTAACTGGTTTCATAAAGTGCGCCACTTGAACAATCATGCTTATGTTTATAGAGTTCTGTACAAATTTAATAATTCATTCTCATGTGCAAATATAATTACTCTCTTGGCGACAAACCGGTTTACAATAACAGAGAACCTCAAATATACTGTTTACTTCATCGAGAAAGGGACATAAGCATAGGTTGTCTCGCTCACTCTTTACCCGAGACCCCTGTGGCATCTGTTTTCACCGTTAATTATTTTAATAGAAGGAAACTCAAGATGTGCCGTCGCCTGTGGGGCTCTTAATGCGTTTGTTTCAGCTGTTTAAATAAAAAATTGGTTTTAATGGTGCATGATTGTCGAGTATTTATTTTTATAGTAGCTTGTTATAGACTAAGTTAAGTACCGTTTACACGACCAAATCTTTGCACCTAACTAACTTCTGCTCACGTATTCGCTCATGTGAGAGTAGGTTCCATAAATAAATTTCTCACTCTGCACTTTTTCCGAACTACTTACGACTTTTTCGAACATTTTCCAAAGAGGCTTACGAGATTATTTCCAAAAAAACATTCACGTATACATACATATTACATTTCAAACTTTCTCATTCAATATCATGGGATATAGTACTATGTATGCTATGCATTTTTATTTCAATAATACTCATGAAATTCTAAAACAAGTTTTTATTAGCACAAGTTATTAAACAGCATGTTTAGAATGGTCCCAAAATTAATTTACCCATGAGTGAATGACAACACTTCATGACTATTATGATTATAATATTATAAATGTCGACCTGAATTATTAACTGAATAATGAACGAAGAATTATTCTCAGTCCGACCTTACCGCTCAAAGTTCATTTTATCGGGTCAAAATAAACAGCCAACCCATTTCGAGTACTGCACAGCAAAGTTATCATTTACGCTTCTGTATATTTACTCGAATATGGTTAATTCTATTCATGAGAAAATTAATTAACTAGCTTTAGGCATTGTATTTGTACAGGAAATCTTCAAACAGAGCAACAAAAAACTGTCTGTTTTAATTGATTTCACAGTACGGTGGCGCGTTTAGCACGCAGTTCAAGTATCTAATAAGTGAACGGGTTACGGGCCGATGTAAATGCATTTTAGCTGTAATCTTGTACGATATTCGAAGCTCACTCTTTTCCCCTTTTCACTAAATGAAAGAATTTTTTTTACATTTTAAATCGGGTGGTCGCATCGTGACTGCTTTAGGTATGGGCCGCAATTTCAAACATATTTTAAAGTAATTGTTTTGCAGGCAGGCCAATCAAAATCACATGGTAAATCAATCGTCGGACTCGCATTCACAACCCATTATGAACATATCAGACACACGATTCTGCCGTCAGCATATCAGACTACTAGGTTAAACCCTTAATCTACTAAATCCTCACACCGGTTTAATTTCCCGGAAATTTATTGCCACCACGCCAGGCATGTGTTGCCAGTTCTCGGTTCCATTAAAATCAATTAGCCCGAAAATCGGCAGGCATGAGAGTTTTGCCGATGCCTAGGCCGCCTAGTGCCTACGCCGATGTTTGCAGATCAACACGTCGAAACCGTGAGAGCTCGGTGTCATCCCCTTTGCGCCTGTTTGCCTCATTCGAGCTATAACAAACGCAATAGCCTGGTAGCTCAAGTTTGTCGACCTGAATTCGTTGAATTAGGGTCTTGTCTGCTTTAACAGGTTCAACAAAGAATTATCGAATATTTATTTCGCAAGTGTTTTGTGAACTTTCATTGGAAAATTTATGCATTTGTGGACCGCGTACAAAATAATTTAATAACCGTATGTATTGGAGTTTTAAATTTTAGTAGACAATTTTTACCAGCATTATTTTGATAATGTACTTTCGCAGCCTCCGCTATCACATGCCGCTTTGACAGGGAGAAAAACGGTAGCATCATTCAGTTTTTTGTTTACAAGGAGGGACATTGACTTTAATTATTTTTTATGCATTTGTAAAACTCTTTGCCCATTCACAACTAATTATTATAATTTGTCAACATATTTTATGCCAGTTCTATTTTGTAGTTAGTTAATGAGGGAATGATGAAAACAATGCATAGACATACGATCACAATCAATCATTTGCTGTTATTTACTGAAGTCAGAATGGATTGAAGTTATTGAGTCAGAGGTTATTGAAGATCTAAATCACAACCTAAGTTATTGAAAAAAATGCGGATATATACACTTACACACATATGTGTCAAATACAAAACCTCTTCTTAAAATCGGTAAAAAAAAAACTGCAGAATATTAATATTTTCACGATGCCCTGCCAATCATAATACTCGTTAAAATAAAATACATAGAACTTTTATTTAGGCGTATTAAATTACTATTATATTGTGCACTAAATACATAGTCTTAATCTAAAGTAAGGACAGAGGCTTACCAAACTACAGCTGTCTTTGACAATCTTCAGTCGTATAAACAACATGCAGACTTGTAGCTCACGCAGCTCACGTCTGACTTGCATCATCTTCCGCCGAAGCATACGTGTTGGGTAATACCGGACATACCCATATGCTACAGTGAATTTTCTTGGTTTTTATATTGATAAACAATACCCATCGCGAAAAGTAAGCTATTATTTATTTTTTACTGTTTCATGATCGTTTTGGTATATTACGAGATAATACGTAGCAATGACGAGTTTGTACTATAAACTGGAAAAAAAACATGGTTGTACCACGTGCATGTCACAAGCGCACGCATTTTGGGCGAATACATAAAATTTTGTCGGAATGATGAGTGAAAACAGCTAAACACATTTGTCCTTAAATCGTAAACAAACAGACATAAACTCTAAATAAATAACATGTTATTTAAAATTATCTGTAAGTGACTTGCCCCGGTTACAATTATTGGGTAATAAAAATAAACTACTCAATTTGGTACCACATTACACAATATGTATTTAAGGCCTTATCTTATAATATACATGTCCTCGTTCTAAGTTGTTAGAAATAATTAATAAATAAACAATTATTTTGTTAATATTATTGTAAAATACGTAATTTTTGGCTACTTGGAACAATTTGAAGTATGTAACAAAGAAATTGAATGAAACTGTACTATAGGTGCAGTTTTTACACTACACGCTGCTGCACTGAAGGTTTTTACTGTGCGACGGTCTTTCTAAAAAGTAGAAGAGCGACGCATAATTTTTAGAAAATGTACCTTTATCGCTGCATTGATTTCCGAGGGATTAATGATTATATAAAAACATTTTTTTTTTAATTAATAATTTGATGCGGGCCCTGATGAATGTATTGGTACTATAATCATAAAAACACAATATAAATTTACACCGACACTTCGAGGTAGGCATTTCCGAATACCTGACAGGAAATTACTGATTTTCTTTTTAATTTAAAATTTGAAATCTTAAACATTGTGTGAAACTAAATTGGGGGTAAAAAAATATAGGTGTCTATGATATAGGAACAAAGCTGATAGCGCGAAACTTAATGAGTACTATAAAAAGAGGTAAAAAGTACTCACGAGGTAAAATAAAACTAAATTTAGATCTAAATCATTATCAAATAAATTAACAGATTGTGATTTTACACTATATAGAGAAAGAAAGAAAGCAAAGAGTCTTATTATTGGCACAAAATGAAGTTATAGTTAAATTAGTTTATGTAGTCATGGTTCCACGTAAACTTCTTCAGCTTCATAATATATTAGTATAGATTACATTAAACCTAGTTTTTGGCTATATGAGGAATTAAATTTGAACAAGGAAATTATTACTTAATTAACAGACAGATTAAACTTTTACTTACCTTTATGTCCTTCTACTTCACTATGGAAGATTCGAGAAGTCCTATAACACGATTGATCTTGAATGGGCCTTTCTAGGAAATATAAGGGAGTAACACACACATCCAATACGTTTTTAGCCGTAAGGCCGCGCTACTTTTATCGAATTATCGTACTGAGAATGTTTGGGCATTAATAATGTAAACAGTGATGTATGTTTTTATCTCGAACACCTTGCCTATAGTTACTTAAGCTAAGCAGACATTGGTTTAAATGTTATTTGAAGCCAAAAATGTCCTAGCGTGACTATTTTCTCAGATACGAGCTACACGTGCCTTCTGGACATTACCCTCCGAATTCTAGCTACAATCCATTGGGATAAAGGCGACATTGTGTGATAATAGAATAAAATTATGTCTTTCCATTTATCGATTTACCTTGGCACACCCTGAAATGTAGTTGTAATTGACTTTACCGTCTGTAATTAGGTTACGGAAGTGACCGACAAAATAATAAACACGTATCGATCCGAAGGCATGCTTTAATTTTTTATGTGACGTATTCAGAGCAATAATAAAGCGGTGATAGTCTATTTGGTTGTGGAACGGACTGCTCAGACGAATGTCCGCAGGTTCAAATCCCAAGGGCACACACCTCTGATATTTCAAAAAAAATATGTGTGTATTCTTTGTGAATTATCGCTTGCTTTATCGGTGAAGGAAAACATCGTGAGGAAACCTTTATGCCTGAGAAATTCTCTATAGGAATCTTCGAAGGCGTGTGAAGTCTACAAATCCGCACTAGGCCAGCGTGGTGGACTAAGGCCTAATCCCTCTCAGTAGTAGAGGAGGCCCGTGCCCAACAGTGGGACAGTATATAATACAGGGCTGATATTTAACAGAGCAATAGTCTACTGAGTGCCGAGTTGGTAACACGCGAGGTGACGGTCAAGAGGATGCAGCCCTCATTTCAGTGAGACGGTCCACCACTGAGCTTGAGACAGCTTGGATTACTTTGGAGCTGGGATCTGTACTCAACACCAGTGGCGAAGGCTCCATATAATTCGAATCCTGTCGGCTTCCCTTCATGTAGAATCTAATTATCATTAGAACGATTTGCATATTAGTACCTACATGTTGTGTCGGGTTCCATTTCGGAAATTTTTACCTTTTGCCATTGCTCAACACCATGCGCTGTTAGTCCGCATATTGTAATTCAAGGGATATTTTTATAAACCCAACCCAAATTTCATATTGTTTTTATAAATTTTATGTTGATAAGTTTTATGTTTCAGTTAATTACTTAAAACTTATGTTCCGAGAAGCAACAAGCCTGGTAAGGATTAAATACCAAACTTATTCACAAATTAAAGTTTATATTTACTTACCAAAATTGGTCATGTGGCGTTTAATAAGCCCTCAATTTCCTTACATTATGGATAGGGAAACCTAACTCAGCTTATTATTTACTAGAAAAATTACTTTTGTCTAAAGAAAAGTACAAAAAAAATGTATTTTCACATAATATTACCCACACAAGATTCTCGGGCCTACGAGAATTTTCTAAACAAAATTGGTCTCACTCACTCGTGCCATATACGCACAAGAGAGCCTTTTTAGTTCGTGGTTAACGTCGTGCATCGTAAGTGACCTGATTAATTTTACAACTCTTTTCTGAATAAAAAAAATACCTTGAAGATTTTTCAACTTCAAGATTAGTCAATATACTAAGTGCTTGGTATAAATATTTAACTGTTTTCGTATTTACTTTGATGTTGTTTAGTGAATTCTGATTGATTAAAAAGGATAAGCGTGATGATAATAATTAAATTATTTATATTTTATAGTTTTTGGAACTGGCATGAGTGAAATAAATATATTAATTAAATTACCTAAAAGACAACCAAACTCGCGACATAAGAACGAAATTCCACCAGACAGTACGGCCGAACTTTTTCGAGTGGCCAAATTAGATAACTACGAAATACTTTTACAGGATCCATTCGTCCTACTCACAATGACAACGGGGATTATACAGATCAGCTATTTTATTAGAATACGTTGTTTACTTCTGATAATATTATCCTGTATGAGGGTAGTCGTTATCACACAATATTCTCAGCACATGTTTTTATATTGTAGTAAAGTTTTGGTTTTACGATCACGTGTCTGACATTAACACGCTTGTTATCCTGGTTCAAGAAAACGACTACGAGTTTAGGGAAGTTGCTAAAGTCCAGCGATGATCGATATCCATCTCTATGTTCCCTTACTAAGGAACTTAAGGCGTGTTCACACCATTTTTGGGTTCAGTATAGCTCTTTTAAAATAAAATACAGTTGAATATATCTCTATGTCCCCTTACTGAGGAACTTAAGGCGCGTTCACATCATTTTTGTGTTCAGTATAGCTCTTTTTAAATAGAATAGAGTTAAATATGAGATGTCTTAGTGAGCACTCTAAACCTAAGTTAGTCTTACTTTCTAGGTTATAACCACGATTTGAAACGTTCCTGTGGCAAAATGTCACAGAGTACTTAGGTACTTAATAGGTATTAATACAAAAAAAATATATTTACTGATATTATGCAAATATGCGCATTCAAACGTGCAAATCAGGATATGAAAAAAATACGAAGACTTATACAAAGGTGTTTCCCTGTTTCACGGTAGATTGAGTAACCATCGCATGAGCGCAAATTTTAGTATGTAAATCTTCCCAATGTCCGCTATATAATATAATCTAAGAAATCCTTTAAATCAAACAAATTTACCATCAGTTGTTACGGTAACAAAGGTACGTTGTCAATAAATGTGCCTAACATCCGTTTTCAATAAACGATCTCAATCCTAATCTTCAATCCCATTCCGAGAGTGAACCAATCAAATTCACTCATTTGTAAGCATGTCAAAAAAGTCTTTGCTTCGATTGGTTCATTTTTTAAATAAATTGAAAAAATGGTTTGGGATCGTTCATTGAAAATGGCGGTAAATCGAGAGAACATCAACAATTCGACGATATGTTGTTTAAAAGAGGATCGTGTGTGGGAGCCCTAATACGCGCTGAGTATAATGGAGCTTTCAGCCAGCCTATTATTAGTCAATAACGAAGTTTATCACCTCTGGATCGAGCACTATACCTGACCTAAATGAGTAAAGGAACTCACTTCCACTCAGTTAAGGCGGAGCTTAGTTAGTGAAAGTAAACCGAAACTATTACACCATAAAGTATATTTTATTAATTTAACAGAATAGAGGCATACCGGTATATGGACAATTCAATTTTGTATGACGTTGCGTTTGAAATCCAGTTGTCGAATATATAAGCTTAAAGGCGATTCTTATGGGTTTGAGTTTTGCGAATCGGTATTCGGTACATGAATATTCACGATTGTAAATGCCTTCTTGAATAATATAATTTGGAATCTGACTTCTAGTGATATTTAGAGCGTGTTTCAAAGCTGAAAACTTTCACATTTAGGTATACTTAAGCTAACATTTTGTTTATTTTCATATATCATTTAATTAAAAATAAATAAAAAAGTAGGTGCTGAAGTAATTCCAAAGTTATATTCGCATCCTGCTCCCCGAAGCCATAACGTCGCCGCTTATAACTTTCAAGCCCCAAACTCGAATTTGCAAGTCATAGTAATTTTTCTCCTGGCCGGTGTGAAATTGGTAAATTACGAGTTTGCGAACACATAAAGTATCAATCGATAGTCCTCATCCCAGCGCCGACGAAATGAATTCCAAAACTTTTGACTTCTGTACGTCTCGTGTTGCAAAGGTTCGTTCATATCTGACGCGGTTTTTTACACACAATAGAATTAGAATACATTGGAAATTAGATGAAGGAAGCCCTGTTATTTCAGATCGTAAATGTGCTCGAAAATGTAAATTTTGCTATGGGGAAATAACGATTTAAACTAATATAACCTATTTTTAACATTTAACCCATTAGTAAAAACAAACAAGATATAATAGGTGTGTATTTTAACCACTTAATGCTTGTCATGTTAGCCGGCTAACATTCCAATGGCAAATGGGTTAATTCACAGGCGCGTCCTAAAAATTGGACTGAAAGGGAATGACACTCAATCCGAAATCCACACAGACATAATCTGTTGACAAATAGAAGAGCATTTGTACGAGCCACAGTTGCCTAAACGCTCGCTAACTACCGCCCAATCCGTGTTTGAACACGACGAGTTCAGTATTTGCCGCTCACTGAATATGCCCGTGTGCGGATTGCGGTGCGCGCTCGGTTACCGCTGCCATAGATGAATTAATTAATAAGCTTAATTTAATCCCTTCTTTCTATTTATTGACGAGTTTAGTTTGTTTATATGAACGTATGTTTATTGTTTTTTCTAAAACAAACTACTGAACCGATTAGTAGCTGTTTTGGGCGGGGAAGGCTATACACAATATTTTAAATTGAAAACAAGCCAGATTTTATCATGTTAAGTCTGATTTGTTCGACGCTCCCTTTTAAGAAATAGTCATAAAAATAAATGCACGATTAAATTTGATTAAACGATTCGTGAGACTATCGCGTCGTTTATAGCCTGTCCTAATTGTAGGGTACTTTATAAGCTTTAGTTGTCCAGTAAAATTGAATAATCAAAAAGCGGTTAAGCCGACAGATCTACAAGAAATATTAAATGTTAAAAATAACCATGCGGTACATGGGCTCCTATTTCCAAGTCGTGTCGATGTAGTACGATGTGAACGGATGTGAAACAAGACGAATGCTCAACAAATTGCCAGCGAATTTGAAGAACGCTCCAGCTTACAGATGAGTTGAGATTTTCTGCGAATAATGTTAAGGAAATATTAAACTACGTTATAACAAAAAAACCTAAAAGCGAATAGATCTTGCTCGATGTGGGTTCCGTGTTCCGTTTAGTGTAGTGGATTAACACATTGTAATAAGTAGTGGAAATAATAATACGAACTCTGTATTACAGTCTATGCCACTATCGCCCATGGCTCATCTTTACTACTTAGTGAATTCAGCATAAAGTTTACAGCGCTAGATTAGTGTAGATTGGTACAGCAAAAGCCTCTATTCTTTCTTTTTAGTATGTCGAAGGTTTTTTTGTTGGCAATCCACACCCATTTCGGTTTATAATGTTTACGCGTTTTATCTAAATCATATAATTTTTTTGTTTTTTCCTAACTGGCTTTGTCCTTTGGGACAATTTTGTCAACGTCAAGTAAGATGGATACACTATAAACTTCCTAGCATACATATGTAGAAAAAAGAAAACGATGTCAGAATTCAGATGATATCAAAGTAGAAACAAGTAGACAACACCGAAGAACGACAACACACTTCACAGACGAATAACATGAACAAAAATGAACGAATAACAACATTACAACATAAATTATTAGTAGGCAATATTCGTATCATAGAAAAAGAAACTTCACCTATCACGCCTTTACAAACGCTATGGCCACAGACTTCAATACATTCCATGTATAATGAAGTCAGGGAGACATAGTCCGAATATTATATAATTATGTGAAGTTAATTAACACCTGTTAAGACCACAATTGAAACCGCGGCGCGTACTGCCTTCCTCAGGATATCCGTAAATATATACATCGAACATCGCTACAATTCACTCAACAATTAACTCGAAGTAATCGATACCAATGCATAATTAAGCTAAAGAATCTCAAACAATCTCTATTGAGAGGGCTGATTGAGGCCGCATTCTGTCAGACAAAGCATCTAGCCAATCACATAGACAATGGATTAATCTAGAACTTCTGGAGTCTACCTGCGCATTGACTCCCGTTGGAGCGTAGAAATAAACTTACCTACAGCTATAGAAACGCGCGATAGAGTTAAACTTCGTCGATTAGATGGTACAGAGGAAAAGTGCATTTAACCGGTGATAAATTGGATATTTTATTAAAGCTATTCAAATCCTGGTAGAAGTAGTAAAATTTTAAGTAGACGTCGAACACAATCACTCACACGACAGGCGTATAGCGAAGGATCAGTAGCTGCTGAGTTTGATCGTATGACACCCGCTCAGATACTCATACTGCACAGATCCTAGCTTAAGATTGGAATCGAGTTAACCCTTCGAATAGTAAGATGACAGCGAAGAGCTCTCGGTAACCCACTTTTCTGTATCATGATTCCGTTTCTGTGCTCCACGGGCTTATGACGCTGTAACTACAGAAACTAATAATATAAATTGTTTCACAGATTCATTAAGTATCATCTTTATTCCAGTCTTAAATACCCATCTCATATATTTTCCTACGCGCCATATTAAATGTAAACAACGTCTAAGATATACTATTATATACTCTTGGAAACTCCATTAATCAAAACCTCATGGGAAGTGCTTCTGGCGAAGCACAGACCTAGTAGATACTTCCGGTATCAGCAGGGCTGGCATTGTATCGTTAAAAAGTAATAAATAAAACTTCTAAGATAAGATCTATAATCAGTTAAAGGGCTAGCTTGCGTTCTAAATTTTCCATCTGACTTCAAATGTTAATGTTAGCTTGAATGTCCAGGTCTATGTAGGCACCACGTTAAGTCTATTTTGTTTGCTGACCAAAGTCGTCATTAATTTGTTTTTTGTGTAGTGTAAGAATTGTCACATTGGGAGATACTAATCTTGTATCTCGTTACACGAAATGGACACTTTCTTTAATGATTTTCATTAGATGGGTGTAGCGCTTTAGTCAAGAAAGTATAGAAGGTATAAGTATACGAGACGAACTAGGGAATTATTATTTATATCATTCCTGTTATAAAATTCATTCTTGTTATAAAGTGTTGTTGCTACTCAACATCTACCCGGAGGCTGGAATTAGTGTACGGTATGGCAATTGACTCGCTCTCTATTACATCATGGGTGGAAGACACAAGTGAACAGTGGGTGCACTTTTTGTATCTCTACCTCCTCCTTCGGGGAAAAAGGCGTGATATGTGTTTGTTTTGTTTTAATTACGGTGTCAACTCGTAGCAACGTCTCAAGTAATGCGCCGTAAAAAAGCATTCGGTAACTAATTTATCAACAGATAATGTGAAACAGAGTTTAGGTGCCGATGTCGCGCTTTCAAATTCAAAAGAATCCTGCTGTATTTCGAAGTTCAAGGTCAAACAGCAATATTTTTAATGTGTTGAAGCTTCTATACTGAACCTAACGAAAAATATTATTTAATTTTGACGATTTCCCCTTTGCATCATTTTCTTCTTATATCAATGTAATCAAAATGGGATCTGTACCTAAACGAAATCAAACACAAAAAGAATAATTCTAATGGCTACACGCACTGTAAAATTATCACGTAACAAACATAAAAAAATAATACGACAAATAGATAAACCTACTTTGGATTCGGTTAAAAATGATCTGTTTTAGAATAAAAAATGCATTATTAATAATTATTCCAAGTGGTATCCCTGGTTCTTAATATAGTTTTTTTGCCTTTGCTTGGTTTTCCTATAGCAATTGGCGAGTTTAATCAAGCTGTTTGCTGTCCACGCTATCACGCAATGTCTGTATATTTGTATTTAAGTATTGAAAGTAATATACTATATTTTATATGAAAAAGGGCAGAAATATCTTAGAGTTACAAGAATGATTTGAGAATATCACACTAATCATATCTCAATATAAGTATATAGATCTTCAGTTCTACTAAAATTATTATATTACAAAATAATTTCTATTACTGGTCGTAGCAAATCGTAAACCGATAGTTATAATAGTTTCTGAATAAGACAGTTGTAACCACTATGACATGGACTGGCAGACGAATAACCACCGAAATCACGATAAAGGCCCGTACATACAGAATGTGAAGACGTCGTAAGACCTTATTCACACGGGAAAATATCGTGGGCATATTAAATGTTTTCTGGTTCATAGGACATTTATTACTGAATTTGTAACGACGCAAAAAAAAATTGGTATTTCTGTTGAATAGAACGGCACTCTAGCAATACGTTAAAATAACTCTAGAAAATTTAAAAAGTAAATACAATTATTTAACAGTATGGTCGCCCTCAGTTTTCAGTAGTCGATCTTTAGTGCGACGAAAAATAAAGAATCATTTGTATGCATTGAGTCTCGGAGTAATTTATTGGTGAGATCACGACTCTTTTCTTTAGCCTCCGCCTACATAACCATGTCCTACTTTTATCAAACAACAGTGATTCACGATTATAATTGCACAACATCTTAGCAAGCCGGGAAGAGAAAAGTGAGTAGGGTAAGCTAACTGAAAGCGAGAAAATGATAACCACTATAGTACTAAATAAACCAAAGGAATAATGAACTCATATGCGCGCTACTAGCGAACGATATCGTTCTGCAGTAGGGTGATAGACCACTGATAATTTTATTCACTCACGACTCAGCACGATTCAAACGAATGATGAAACGATAAGTGTTATAGCAGATAGGTTCGAGAATCTCACTTTGAGGATATAACAACTTTAAGGTATCTCCTTTTGAACTGGACGTTAATCGTTATAAGTAATTGGAACGTACAATCGATAGCAATTAAATATTGATAGCGGACTTGCTACGGCATCTTAGAACGAACAATCCTCAATCTCTATATAACTTACATTCTTTCTTTTATCTTTTAGAAACATTTAATAAATTAAACAAAACAGTAATTCAAATATCTCGATTAACATAACGACGTAGGATGCTCAAAGGCAGGTGGGCTTCGGGCATTGTTGTCAGAACAACTGAAAAAATGTTGCCGTGCGCACTGCTGTACCGCCGCGGGACACATAAAATTGTACTATGTATAAAATACTACGTTATTTTGTAGGGTTTGTACTTCGTAACTGGAGAGACGTGGGCCCGAATGGTATAAACCAGCGGCGTGGTTATGTAACTAGTTTGTGCGCCCGAGCTTGCGATAAGCTGTCAACATCGGGCCTGAAGGTTTGTAAAATAAAAATAGCCTACGGTCTCGCCAGATGTATGTCAGCACATTCGCTTTCTTACTAGATTGATTGAATTTTATAATTAAATTGTCACGTGCGGTAATTACCTACTTTTTAAATATCCTGAAATAACCTTAGTTTACACAATTTTCTCACATATTTTGTTTTCCTAAATACTTTGGGACCATAGTGGGACTATATACATATAATATCATAGAGAGATGCATATAAGTATCTCTCATATTCAATCTCAACAAATTCGTGGGCACTAAAATATAAAAGCGTATGAGAATATAAACTGACTTTGATTTTTGTAAAGTAAGCATGTATAATATTTTCGAGCTTGATTTTTGGGACCGTATAATTTTGATTTGCCTGTATAGAAGCCTAGCCTTCCGTGCCGTAGATGTCTGTTAACAAGAATCTATTTGTAATCTGTTAACCGGGTACCCGGATGTGCCGGCAGGCGGTCATCCGGCCCGGATATAGCTCGTGATTGGATAACTAGGGCTGTACGGAGCATATTTTATAAGCCTGAGCCGGCTTTCGGTTTGATTTTTATCCGCCGTTGAGACGAACGATGTCAATACGTTTCTAGTAATTGGAGTGCATTAGTTGTTATGTGATGGTTATCAATATAACAATTTCGTGTGTTGAGTGGTTTGATATGTTATTATACCTAGTCTTGCCATAAATATTGTAATAAAGAAAAAAGAAAATTGTTAACTGCAAATAACATTTATTACTTTTACAGTGTGTCAGTTTAATACATAAATATAAAACAATTAAAAATATAAAAAGCTTATTCGAAGTGGTCTCCATTGGCTGCAATACAGTCCTTTAAACGATGAGGCCAGTTATCAATAGAAGCACGCACTCTTTCCATGGGAAAATTCTTCACTGCCAATCGTATAGATTGTTTTAGGGACTCCAAATTATCATGGCGTTTAGAGCAAGCTGTACTCTCTAAAACTGACCACAAATCATAATCCAGCGGATTAAGATCGGGACTAGACGACGGCCAGTCTTCAGCTCTGATGAAGTCCGAAACGTTCGATTCCAACCAAGACTGCGTGGACCGAGCTTTATGACCCGGCGCCGAGTCTTGCTGGAAGGACCATACTTGGTTATTGAACATGGTGATGTTAAGGGGCTTAACTACCTTCTCAAGAATGGTATCTTGATACACTTGTGCCGATGTTTTGATACCTTTTTCACAAAAATATGGCTCAGTCACTCCTTCATAGCTAACACCCCACCAAACCATCACTGAAGTCGGATAATGTCCACGTTGCACTCTGTCGACTAATTGGGAAGCTTCCTTAGAGCTTTGAGCATAAATACGGTCATTTTGTTTGTTAAAATGTTGCTCAATTGTAAAAATTTTCTCATCCGTAAACAAAATTTTTCTGTGACCTCCCTTTGCGTACCGCTTCAGTAGTTGTTTCGATTTTACCACCCTATTCTTCTTTAAATTATCAGTTAAGAAATGGCCAGTGCGTCTCTTATAGGCTGCAAGTCCTAAGTCATCTTTTAAAATACGCGACATGGTTCTAGGTGCTATCTTCATTTCCCGAGATAAAATCTTTTGCTTTCGGACAGGATTTCTTCGAATTCTTTCCCTTACTGCTTTGACCACCTTTTTCGTACGAACACTACGTGGACGGCCAGATCTTTTCTGTCACAAACAGAGGAGGTCTCATTGTACCTATTAATAGCCCGGTACACAAACATTTTACTAATACCAAGTGTATGGAGAGTTTTAAAAATTGCATTTGGCTCCATACCTACTTTGTGTAATGCTATCACAGCGATTCGGTTCTCTTTATCACCCCACACCATTTTAATATCGCAAAATATTTTACAATGTATTGGCGCCAAAATGAGAAAACACAATGAACAATCGTATAAAAATGACAGATTCGAAATTCAAATGTAATATTTTTTTATAATTAAGTGTAACAGTATTTATGGCCAGACTAAGTATTTATACAGCAGTGAGTATATCTGAGGAACTAAAATATATGATGGAAATAGTTTTTAGGGTACAAAATTCGTAACGCGCCTGAGACAAAGACGTCTGCGTGACACTAAAATATCTATCATATTATAATATGTTTTCGTAATAATATGCAAGGAAGTAGTGCGCTAGTGGTAGGATATATGTTATATCTGCCCGGATACCGACCACCGTACTCAAGGTGTTAAAACCCGCCATAGTGGCCCACGTAAGTTCCATGCGCCCGCGATCATCCCGTATATATCCGGTTTCAACGGGCCATTTCTCATAAGTCAACGTTCTCTTAGATCCGACTCCATTTACCATCAGGTGGAGTGGGGTCACTTTGACGTGTCGATTTAAAAAACTATACCACTTGATGTGGAGTTATCCACGTGGAAACACCTACAATTCAAGAAGTTGCATCTATGACTTACATCATTACTATGGTACCGGCTCTACAACAAAAGGTATTGGAATGTGTCGCGAATGTATATAACGGTCTTTAGGGATTGTAACGCTGCGCAGAAAATATTTGTGGATACCTCCATTAGTCACGAAGAGCTTGAATACGGAGGCGTGGGGACATTACTTTGCTTGTAACGACCGAGGTAAATCGAACTGGGTGTTTTTACTTAAATATTATTAACTAGTTAACGAATTTACCTGAGGTGCTAGACAAACTACTACGCCTACACTTTTCTACACTTTTTTTGCGGCACCAAATTAATAATATTTATATCACGAACATCGTAGGTTTTTCGAATCAAAACAATAAAAGTGTTTTTATGGTCTGATGGAGCGTTGAATGCAATATCTCACAGCTCAGTTCAGGTATGAGTACCAACACTGTCAGTAGATACAAAACATAGATATTAAGGTAAACGGTCACCTTGGCATGTTATTCCATCAAAACCCATAAATATTTCAAATATTGGATATTATTTTTCTCTGTGTTATGGTTGTAATTTGCTTATAATTTACGATAGGACATATCAGAATTCATGTAGGTCCGAAGTAAGATTTGAAGCCAACAAAGTATACCAAATTGTAAACTAATCGTTTTATTGTTTTGGTGGAGAATTGTGTTTACGGTATTAATCCTTTATATTTTGAATTTGACTATCTCGGTGGAGTAGTCGTATTACGGGTAGAGTTATATAGGGTTTTTCTTTTATGCCAGCTCGGAATCGGGAATTTGAACCCGATATGGTGATAGACATAACCTCTTTCACATGATGGGACGGATACATACGGTGGAAAGTGGGTATACCAGTTGCGCCTCTGCCTACCCTTTCCGATTTAATGTATTTTGTATGTGTGTTCAGTAATCGGGTTTATTAGTTAAGTGAGATTTGTGTCCAACTTACGTGTGGGTGTGGAGATCGTAGTTTGAAGGCATACCATAATCCTATAATGCCCTTTTACCCATCCCACTCGTCAAGTCTCGGCCATGCGTCAGGTTCCACATCTGATATCGTATTTATTGATGAAATATTTGGCAGAAAAAGTCGAAGGGTTGTTGAGCAAACTTCGGTCTGAAACGCCGCATGAATGTTAAGTCGGC
Source organism: Manduca sexta (assembly GCF_014839805.1). NCBI lineage: Eukaryota > Metazoa > Arthropoda > Insecta > Lepidoptera > Sphingidae > Manduca > Manduca sexta. The sequence continues at coordinate 4,116,917 of NC_051140.1, forward strand.
GAACACTGGCGAATCTTTGACTTATTTTAGAGTTGGGTTTTGATGTGACGCCTTCATTGCAAAGGGTAGAAACGTATAAAGGACAAATATAAAGGTAAATGTATAAAGTTCTGAAGGCATTATTAAGACTAAAATAAGCCTTTTCGTTTATGTTAGGGCCAAACTACGTGTAGTGGCGTAAATCATCGTATTAATGGTAATGCTGCGTAGGATGAAGCCACGATTGAACGCAATAATTTGACAAAGACATAAACTTTAATATATTGTTTCGACTAATCGCTGTATTTTACTTTTATTTATTGTAATAATGCTCCTTGATTTATAATTAACCTTAGCTTTATGCCAATAATTTTATAGTTATAAATAGAAATATGATACAGTGTTGTATTCTGCGAAGACTTTGAAATGTCTCGGATCGTAATTCAATTGCTTTATTGAAGTTTGGAGGCACGTCATAGTTTTTATTTAAGAAATAAGCCGTGGCATTTGAAAATATTTACCGTCTATACTATCTGGCGTCTAAATTATTTTCATAAAATTGTAATTATTAACCACATTATACTATTTAAAATTATTATGTCGTCAGATATACATAAATCGTATCTTTATATTTCCCTTTGCGAATGCTGAGAAAAAAAAATGCATTTGCAAATTTTTCTGTACGTTTGTATTATACAAATGGCTCGCTTATCCAGCAGTTAAGGTACTTAGGATTTTGCTTCTTGCTTTTATATTATTTCTCGTCGGAAAGGAATTAACACTGATTAGTCTAAACTGATTCATAACATTTATTACTTAGGGTGTAAAACTTGTTACTTTATAACTTGGCGTCAGATTAAAAATATTAGCCGTCTTAATAATATCGAAGTGCACAGGAGACATATTTAAGATGGTCCTTTAATCTCGTTATATTAACGCTTGATTTAAGTTGTTTATATTCTTACGAGAACAATATAAAATATTCTTTCTATATTCTGGGTTTCGAACATTCGTAACTCACAATCTTTTGGATTTAAATCGTTTGGCATCAGACTTGCCATCCTAATAATCCATCAGAACGCTAGCCTCGACCTGCATTGAGTCAATAAAGTTTTGGCCATGTCCGTAAAATTGCTCTGCAATCGGCGATTCAAATAACGAAATATTGGATTATAGTTCAGTTTAAAAAGATAAAATACGTAACTGCATATAAGAATGTAAGGACCATTACGTGACGCAATAAAACCAGTAAGAATACCGGCTAATTAACAGATGCTAGCTTTACTGCTGGGGCAATTGGCAACTAAATTGCTTCATACATCTAATCCTGTTTTATAAAATGTCCTTAGAGATTAAATAAAATATTGCGTAACACGATGTCTATAATATTAAATTATTATCATTTGAAATGCCAGTAACCAAAGAAAAGGTAACTTTATAAGGATTGATTGTCATGTGGGCCAATGATACCTAATGGTGGACAATAATGTACTCCATATATAAACTACCACATATAGGATCTATAACAGAGTGGTTAAAGTACCTAACTTCAGGCTAAACCGTATAAAATGTATGGAGTATGTATGTGCATAGTCTGTGCATTCCATAGAAATTATTTCAACTTGAAGATCCTAAACCTGGTTGTGCATTATTTATGTTATTCAGAATCCAAGATTTTATAGTTTACTACCTACCTATCTACCGAGGAATCGCTCAAAATGTCTTGCGAACTTTCTAGAAGTTCTTCACTATTTTATTATCTATAGAATACTGCATGGCGTAGTACTATACTAGCAGATGTGTCGCGACCTATAAACCCAAACCCATGTTCTCCGTCAACAGAAATGTAAGGCTAAAAAATAATCATATAAACTCCCACGACGTATCTCCAAATAAATTTTCTCAGCATTTTAATAACGGCCAAATATGATCTGCCCTGTATGAATTGGTTTAGGGGCGCGCGCTTCGGCTTTCATACACCAAAGTGAGTTAGAAATTGTGTTACTGATGTGTCGGGTTCTTTGGGGCGCTGCTCGGTTCTTAGGTTTACGTCAATGCACGTACTCGTCTTAGCGTTCTGTGTATGTGTTTAATGGCTTTGATGTGACTTCTTACTGCAAGTTCACGTGACACACGTAAAGGCGACGTCATTGTCTATAAGTTGTTTTAGCGTGCTCTCTACGCTACCGTTTAACAGGAATATTAGTATAAATGTATTTGCAAATAAGTTTTATTAGTATAGATGTATTTGCGATTTAGTAATGAATTTAATAGCGTGGAAAATTTGTTAGTAAAATTGTCAATCTCTTCCCTTGTCAATTTATTTGACAGTGGTATAAGTAATCGTTATTTAGTTACTTTATTGTATGAATTTTACAGTCAATAAACGATTATTACATTAATAAATGAATAAAAAAACATAAGTCAATAAATATACATAAGAATACCATTTTAGTTATTGATTTGTATATATCTCATCCACGAATCAACGGGGGTAAAGGAATAGGTAAATGGAAAAATATCATAATTCCATCATACGATGTTGAAGTAACGTCCCGTGTAGAGGTTGTAAAGCTCGAAATATTCATCCGCAGAGACACGGTAGAGACAACTCCAATTGCGTATATTTTAGTTATTATATTAGTTCGAGATACCGACTAAATTATACTTGACGGAAAATACAGTGGAGGTATACACAAAACAACTCTCAAGGTAAGTGTTTAGTGTATTTATGTTTATAAAACAATTGATATTGTGTTATTCTTGAAGGTAAAATAACTGCTTCTTTTAGTAATTGTTTCTTTTCTCAATTTTGAGTTATTAGATTTTATAAAAAAATATAATTTTAAAAATGCAATTTTCCTACGGTTTAGTCTATGTGCCAAATTTCACCCCGATCCATTCGGGAGTTTCCAAACCATCTAAATATAAGTGGCGATAGCCTTGTTGTGAGTGAAACGGACTGCCGAGACGAATGTTCGCAGGTTCAAAATCTAAGGGCACGCTCTGACTTTCCTAAAGAAAACCTGAGAAATTCGTAAAGAATTTTGAGGGTATGTGAAGTCTACCAATCCGCACTAGGCCACGTGGCCCGTGCCCAGCAGTGATATTATTATATCGAAATACTATTACAAAGTTTTGTTTTAATTATGAGGGAGATGATTAGATAAAAAAAAAGATTATTTACGTAGGCGGTAGGGGTCCCAATGCACCGAAAGTACGTCCCTGCAGGTGAAATTGGCGGCGCGCTACCAAGTAGCGGTAAATCGTTCCTAAATAAGGGAAGAGGACTCTCCGATAATGGAACAAAGGCTACGACCTTTGCCAAATAGATGGGCCAATCTCACCCTCATTGCTTAGCGCTGTTAAGGGGTGAAATGTGAAGTTTTTCCTAGGGGTTGTAACACGTACCAAATTGCAATTTATTAGCTGAAGATTGTGTGACTTTGTTCGTGACCTTTGTGAGAATTATAAAATAACCTCTTAGACTTGAAAACTCCAACGAGTCGTACGAATAGATTTAAGACAAAGCGATGATAAAGATTACTTGTAGTGTAGAATATACCGCACTGATATGAAAGAAATTATATCTGTTAAAGTCTAAACTTGATCTTAAGATATGAGTCATGATCTCAAGAGGTAGTTTTCCAACGTACCAAAATATATTTACCCTGATATTTTAAAATTACCATGGCCGCAGTAACTGAAAGAATCTCAATTAATTCCCAATAACAATCTAAGTACTGACGAGCACTGGAGCACAAATACTTACTATATAAGAATTAAAAATATAAGTGTGTAACGCACGTGAGCAAGTCACGGGGAAGGCAATTATCTTCGTCGTTCACGAACTGTACAAAAGACTTAACGTTTCGGACGATTTCAGACAACCGTAGGATGGGCGGAAATGGGCGATTCCAGCCAATGGCGTGCGGTGCGTGTAGTAATACTTATAAGAGATAGTTGTTTTTGCGAAATTTTTGTAATATCAGTTTGGTTGATTTTAACAAGCATTATTATTATGACGGCTTCTTTTACTGAATGTATACCGGTTGATCTTGGTTTTACGAATCGTCGTTACAAATTTTAATTGGGACACGATATTGTGTACGGTGGTTTATTGTTGCTATCTAGTTGGGTACAAAATATGACTGATACACTCTTGCCAATGTCAACCAGGAACAGTAACTCTGTGTACGAATTTTTATAGAACAATTTCCCGGCATGGAATTTCCCACAAGGATTGAGGTCAGGCGTGCGACCGCTCGTAAAAACTATGAGTCAAAAGTTTGTGCAACACATGTGAGAGGGGTGAAGGACAAAAAGATATTGAGTTACTACAACCTAGATGAAAACATTACATTGTTTATAAAGGTCCGAAGCAAGCAAGCTTCACCTAGTTTAAGAAACTATTTAGCAACATTAACCACTTAATATTTCCCCCCGAGGCAATTCTTGTGCGCTCGGTCTACACACCGAATGCACGCTCATGTACGGGGGGGGGGGGGGTCATTTGTCGCGGCCCTAGGTACACAGTTAAATGTGTATACTTCATGGTTGCCAATTCATATTGAGGCCTATGAGAGCTCGCGAATATTTCCTAGCATTCTCCCCTCCTCCCACCCTAAGAGGTGTCCTTCTCCTACCCAGCTATCACAACTTTCCTCAAGAGCCCTGTAGTCGCTAAGCCAGGGGATTCCAGCATCCCATTCGTAGGTTTCCCCTGGTGTTCACTGCGTAGTCCGATACAAAAAAAAACAAACACTTAATATTGGGGTCGATGCCTTCTCTGATTCTATTAAAATATACCTGTTAAGATTCAATCAACTTTTTGTATCACCTGTTACTCGATACGCGCGTGTTTATTATTTAACACGATAAAAGATACGAATTATCGCGTCTGCACCTGTACGCGCCAAACGATATCTGTTATTAAATAACTCATTTTTCTGTCGTGTCAATATAATTTATCTAATATTAGCAATTTGATATAGTTCTATGAGCAAATATGAATGGAACAACTTTTAAAATTAGGTAATTTTATATAGAAATACGACTAACGATCCCCCTATAATATTCCCGTTGACTGATTAGTATTCTAAAGACTTCCGGGCCGTTAAAAGGCATCCCAGCACATTGATAGTGTCTTGAATATCTCAAGTAAAATTTTCCGCTAAATAGCTCCTAATACCCAAAAGATTTGCCTTAAGTCGAAAGACGAGAAAGATTATTCTAACAATGTAATGTAGTTTTTCATAGCGACCTTACAACAGCACCGGTATTAAAATTTAAAAGCTCGTTCACTTCAAAAGGTTTTCATCATCGTGCGGTGTGTGTGAGTTTGTGAAGTGATAAATAGCTCGTGAAGTTAACTTATTAATTATGAATTTTCACAATTGCTCAGAATGACTTGTTAATGAAACATAGCGTCTGTCTAATTAATGATTACTTATGTTTACACGAATGTTAGAAATTGAAATAAAATTATTTTCCGTATTTTATCGCGGTTTTTTATTATTATTTTCTCCCGACGTTTCGAAGACTGTGAGCTCATTCTGCGTAGATCGGACAGTCAATAGGTAAAAAATTCAAAATTTTGTAAATTGTAAAATGTATGTAGATATTGTAACTGACTTTTCGGACGACTAACACCTCAGACTGCGTGACCATGAACGCTGTAGTCTTTGAAACGTGGGATAAATAATAACATAAAAAACCGCGGTAGGATCCATAAAATAATTATATTTCAATGTCTGTCGAATTATTTAATCTGTTTACAAACTACAACTAAATGTATAAATAGTCTGTTTAAAACGATTTATCCAGAATTGCTGATGCTATAAAATCACTAATTAATGTCATAATTATCGCTTTACTATTTTAATCTTTATTGTAAGCACCTTAAATGATATTACTGGTATTAAGTAATTACATCTTCATAAATAACATGCGAACTAAAGAAACACTGTTATAAATTTTAATAAAATTGTAAAGGACAAATTCTACTTTGGAAATGTCTTTCTTGGATGACTTGAGAATACCAATCAGTTTTCCACCTCTTACTTATTCTGGGTTCGTAAAACAGACATTAGCGGCGGGCACGGCTTCGTTTGCGGTTTCTAGTTTGTTTCGATTTCCAATGAACATTATGGTTCTTTATTTTATTTGCAAAAGCTTATTTGTAGATCCCTAAGTTATCGAGTGAATTTGATCCATTCTAAAAAGTTAAGATAATGCATGGTTGTCGACTTCACCAAAAAAAAATTGAAATGTAAAAGGGTGCCAACGAGCTCTGTGGATAATACTGAAATTTATTTTAAAATATATACCATTCTATAATTAAATATAAAACAACGTATAATAAATATAAAAAAAAAATCTGCTACGACAATGTTCAATAATATCATAGAACATTTTCTTTTATGAAATAAAACTGTTTTTATTGCTATTATAATTTCAGACGGCGGTAAATGTAACAATAATCGATTTCTTGGAAAATATTTCGAAACGCAAAAATTCACTGTTTTCTGATGTTTTCCCTTCTATACACACAATTACCCGTCTGCTTTGCGTGTGTGCTCAAACGCTGAAGGGCTTTTAACACAATGTAATTGTTTTTTTTTTGTTGATAGTAATCTACATCAAAACAATTAAATGAATCTAGAGTATTAATTAATGTTTAGTTGAAACTAGCGAAACAATCGACTTTTGTTCTTATTCTATGAAATTTCAGTAGCTTCCCACGCGAACGGGGCTTTCACAGGCTTTAGAGAAGTGCGACTCTAAATAATTGTTGACCAACTGATTGAGTCAATTTTACAATTATTACTTCGAGATTGGGAATAACTAGAAGTTTAAAAAATATAATAATCTTACTAATTTGTTAATAATACGATAGCTGTTAAAGATGTGTAGAAATTTAGATATTTGGGAAGCTGTTAAGACGTTTGTTAGAAGTAAGTACAAAATCCGTTGAACGGATTGGGATAAAATTTTACACACAGATAAACCATATTCTGGTTTAACATATATGCTAGTATTTAGGTACTTTTTATCCTAGAAGTGTTCGTTGGGGAACTCTAATATAAACACAGGTGTATCACGCGAGAAAAGCCGTGAACAACACCTCATAAAGCCGTTATCGTTTTAGATGATTCTCTTTCATTCATCCAACCATAATTTACACAGATGTACATTTAATTAGTTAATTACTGATAAAAAGTGTTTATCTTATAACTGCAACACTACACAAGCCCCTTAAAGGTTTTAATAACTTGCGCCATTTCGTTTTATAAAAAGTTGAGTACTAAAGACTTGAGCATGAAACAAATTATACTCATTGAGCGAAAAGGAAAGTGGCTCGTTACCTCAATTAAAGTCTTGACACCCTTTAAAACATCCTCGCAAGCAGAAGGGTTCGGTATAAATACGAAGGGTTTTGCCCTAAGGGAATATTTGCTCGCTAAGAACTTACATTGCGAAGCAGCGACTAAATATAAGAAAAAATAAGTATTCTTGAATCCAGGTAATTTAGCGTAAAAATTCAAAATGTGATAAAATTAATAATTAATTTTGATTGAAAATAATGGCTTCAGATACTTATTCTTTATATTTAGAAGATAGGTAAGGTAAGTAAGGCCTTTAAATATATGTTACATTAGTAATTAAATATATTTAATCTTATTAATGCGTTATAAATATTACCTATGTACATAAATAATAATCAGAAATAACTCCATTTGCAAACATTCAAATCCAAATATCGAATACATAATCAGTCCCAGATTAAAGGAACATCTTTTGATCGATTATGTCCTGACACATTGAAGCACCTTACAGCTTCAGTTTGAATTTGACCACTCGAGATGATCAAAGACGCTTCTAGACATGCCCTTGAGTTAGCCTCCCTTGACTTCATAAACCGAAGTGCTTTAATCAATTGCTGAGGCTCGGCGCATACGGTTTCGTCGCCACACATTATTAGATAAAATTGAAACACTAAACGACGTACTGTCATTGTGTTACTTTACAGTTTGTTGACTTTACATTCCCATACTATTAATGATTCTGATAATTCTCTACGTAGTTTCGTAGGCTTTTTCTTAAAAAACTTTACCCTAGGCCAGTGGCGAAGTGTCTGTACAATCCGATTCCTACCGGCTTCCCTTTTAGGTTTATTTACGTTTGTGTTTTTTTTATGTTTTTTGTTGATTTTACTGCGATATGTTAACTAAAGCATTTTTTTTTGCCTCGGGTTACCTTGTGAAAATTTTCACCCTTCGCCACTGCCCTAGGCACTTAACACCATTCTGTATTTCGAACGACATTTGTGTATACAAAATAGTATCGATCTGCCAATCCATTTTCTGTAGGTACTAGACTCTAGAGCGCTCAAAATGCTTGCCAACTTTTCGCTTAACTTGTAAAAGCCGTTAGCGAGCCGGTGGGCAATTTCAAAAAACTACAGTAAAGAGTTCCAAGTTAGATTGTGGTCATTATTGTGAATCTGGTGTTCGCTTAACGAGAATTCATTTCGAAACAACTTTAATATATCTTTTAGACCTTTTCTGTGTTAATACTAGTTTAGTGTTATCATTTATGATGGAGTCCGGGAGTAAGTAGGCGATATACTTAGTTATTGTAAATCTAAAATAATGCTGGACAAAAAAGAATGAACATAGAAAAAATCAGACTCGTAGAATGTGAAATTACTAAAGGTAAAGGATGTACGAAGTGCTAAATGGATTTTTGGAAGTCCTATCGTAAAGTACGCACAGTTTTCACTTCAGTAGCTATGTTGTAGCTGTTATGTGGTTTTAGCGGCTCTGTTGCTTATATATTATTAAAGCTTTTATTATTTTACCTAAATATTGTTTTTGTATGTAATTTTTCATATTTGATGGCTATATAATTTTACATTGAATCGATAGCGGACCTAAGATAAAACACGCAGATTGATAAATATTCATAAGTAACGATTTATATAATTTATGTACGTACGTATTTTATTTTAATAACTGCGTAGGTATATACTGCTAATAATATAAATTCTCGTTTCTAACCATCTTTTATGTTATGTAATCTGTATAATAGTCATAGATACTGGGAATATTCTGGTAAATCCACCTTTTGCAGCTGTTTAAATGGTTCAGAAAACACATTATGAACGCTAGCTTTTTTATACTGGCACATTAAAATGGTAAAATTGTCATGTGGCGTATACAGAGTAGTCCAGACGTATAAATGGCAAACTGATGAATGATTTAAGTACGGTTTAAGTAAACATAAGTGCATCTCAAATATTTTCAACCAAAATCATTATATGATTATAATGACATGTAGAAAATAGTAGACACTATTCTGTTCAAATAAAGTCGATATTTAATTTAATGCTGTAATTTAGAGTGATTATTTTTGTATCTAAAACAAATAAACAGGTTTTTCTCCTGGTGGTGAGATATATTTTATATCCGCCCGGATAGCGAACACCGTACACAAGGTGTTATAACCCGTCATAGTGGCCCACGCAAATGTGTCGCTTTCCGGGCTCAGCCTGTGTATATTAGATTCCAACAGGCCGGTATATTTGCTTCAACTGCCGAGGGGTGATCATCTCTCGTCAGTCACCATTCTATTGGACCCACTCCAATAGTGTAGTCGGGTCACTTTGTCGTGCAGTACAAGAAAAAAAAATTGTCGTAAATTTGGCCTGTGATGGTCCTTTGTGTCATTCACTGTTATCCTCTCCTCTAGTCGACCTACGAATGCTCTCTCCCGCTCTGACTACTGTCCTGCACACCTGACAAAGTGTTTTGCCAAATGTTTAAGTTTGTTTGTTTTTGTTCAACCGTGCCGCGCACCTGTGCCAAACTTGTATGTAACAAATTGCCGGAGTGAGCAACTTGAACCAATTCTGACTAGCTCGTGTTTACCGCTGTTGTAATGTTTACTGTGGGCTTGTTTGCGGAAATTAGCATTTCCTATCACTATAATGATTGGAGGGTGCGCTATGTCATACTTAATTGATGTCCATTGTCCATTGAACGAACTGTCTATTTTGGCGTTGCATGTGAAAAATCATCCACAACATAGCAATAATTAAATGCTATTTTGAAAGCTTATAATTTGTAAAATAATTTTAATTGAATAGAAAAAAAAATGATTCATTATCTACTCCATTTTTACGAAATATAAATACCTACCGGTATAGTTAGTATTACATTTGTGATCTTTTTACTTAACCCTAGCTTCAATTTAAAAGCTATTATATTTATATTAACAAGACATTCTTTCTTTTACAGGCACGTAACTAAATAATAGAAACAATAATGGCACGTGACAGATATTCGCCTTGTCAACGATGGATTCTTATGTACTTCTTCAAATCATGAAAATGTCAAGAGATGGCGGAATTTTAAGTTCAGTGAAAGTGATGTGAATTGAACAATTTTATGTTTTAGTGGTATTGTAAATGGTTTTAGTTTGAAAGTGCTTGTGAGATGCGAGAAGGGTCTAAAGCTGGCCCGAGTGGTGCCTCGTCAGGGCATGGTGTCGACACTGATGATGGTAATAAATAACCCTATTATACTAATATTATTACAAATGCAAAGGTTCGTTCAATTATTCGAATGTATTGTAAGGCACACATTTCAGAGTAACCCAAGTGGGATTGGAAGCCAGAACATCACAGTGGTGTCGTACTTCGCATGCTGTATATGTACGCCATCGAGCCAGTCTAGATTAACGTGAGAAGTGGTTTTTAACCCGCAAAACATCTCGGAAAATATATCTTTCACGAAGATCAAACCAACACCTAGTTTCAAATAATAATGACACAGTATGAATCAAATTTCAGATACTCTGTGGGCCACCCACTATTTACCATGCTACTTCTAGTAACCTTAAAATTATATTCTTTTATTGTCCTAAAAAAAAATTATAGAGTTTATATTAAAAAGTAAATAACCACAAAGGAGTTACTGCATTGTTGATGGATATTTAATAGCAAGAGTGCAGGGGAAAATTAATTAATAATTAAGGCTACTTAAGAATGATTTTAATGAATAAATGCAAAAATTTACACTTTAGTGATACCGACATTTTTTTTTGAGCCGAAATATCAACATGTTTTTCTATCTGTGATTGGAATATAGCTCGCTCAAATATCATCTGTGCATATTATGGTAACGATGCGTGTTTGGAACCAATCTGTCGGTCACCTTCACGCAATATGTTTAAATAAACCCATAGTCGATACATGCGTCATACTCGTTGAACAGAAATTATTAATATTTTACTTGTGCTTTGTTTTACTTATTCATTATCAGATAATTTAAACATAATCTAGAGAAAATCACGTGTGATGGAAATAGAAAAAACAACAGAAATTTGATGATGCCCTATTTTCACTGATCACTCCCATTTACCTGCTGTGAAGGCCAGGAATTATTTCCCCAATATACGGCGTAATAATGGTAGTGATAAGTGAATAAAACCACAAGTACTAATGTAGATAATAATCTAACTAAAATATTTAGTATGGAATATAATTTTGCACCTGGCTACCTTTTTATTTTAATACTACTTCGACACGCCAAAAACGCGAAACCACAATTTCCATATTTTTAATTTAAAAAATGATGCACTGCCACTTTCGTGACTTATTTGAGTCCCGTAGGGAATGGGGGATAAATTGACAAAAGTTTACAAAATATTACTTTAAAAAATCGTGTGAATATAAAAAATCTCCGAGACCCAACGATTGAAGCTTCTTGTTTGTTAGATACTGTTAATTAGACTAACAACTTTCTACACTGTTTCACAATTTGTGAGTAAATGCCATTCGTTGTATAAATGTATAAGCCAACTATATATAAAAATGTGACTAAAATCTATGCTCCAAAATAAATCGTAATAAAATAAGAACAATCTACATTACCTGTTTAATACGATAACCGTGATAAAATGTACTTGAAACTTGTGAAACAGGCATTAAGTGGATTAAGGCACCGGGGAGATGACAACTCTATCGACTACACACGACATATGACACAAATTAATGCGTACAGTTCCGACGATGTGTAACAGTTAGTCTCCGTTCCCGGTTTATCCTATTTCGCCCATAGTACCTAACTAGTTTCACGTTTAAATGTCACTTATCAATTTTACAAAACATTACCCCGTGTCCATTTATATAAGATAGCTCAAATCTATGATTTTTTATCAAGTACCGCAAAATAAAAAAAATATTTGGCAAAGTTAAAACAGTTTTATTATCGAACAAAGTTGACAGGGTCCAGTTAATTGCTGAGGCAATTAGTTGGACTAACTAGTTAGTTATGAAAACTAACTATAGCAATATTATGAAAACAAAAGATAGTTAGATGTCGCCAATGTTGTGCCATGTTTCTAGTGCAATAAGTTGACAGTACTTGCTCGGTGTTAGCTCCTTATAAATATTTAAGTCTCATTAATATAATTAAAGTTATCGTTCGCGCTTAGTTGGAACGCTCTCAAACTTGCGATACATTTGTGAACAGTGGCCCTCAGCAAGCGAGTTATAGCTCACTCTTGACCAGTTATAATAAAGGGAACATTGCAATATTCCTCTGATATCCCCAGACGCGAAACGCAATCTAAAACTTGGAACTTTCAAGACCGTCTCAGAACTTTTCGATTCTCTTACATCGGAGCTAGTTTGTAAATTTAGAAATTAGTCTGCATATATAAAATCATAGCATTTGACCATAACTGTATATATTGCGCAATCCTTAGTCTTTTGGAGAATATTATTCTAACTAGCTGGTTAGATTAACAAGCGATATTTCACAAAACACAATTTTGTTCTCTCAGAGTGAATGAATTGCTCAAAATGGGTATTTAATTACGGAGATGTTCCCTCACATGCCCTTTGCAATTTATAGATGGCTTTCGAGTCACGTGCCCACAAACACTGGCTCGTTTTTCAACAGCAACCACTCTCAATACCGGAAGAATGAACGAACGAACAATATAGAACATTCCAGAAACATAGTATCGGTCAAAAACCTCCCGAAGTTTTGTTTCCATTTCTCATTTAGATTTCGATATTCGGTATTAGAGTATATATCATTTTTCAGGTTGTTCAGTGCCTGAAGATAGTAACTATGAAGAACTAATCTCACTGAAAGCACTTCTGAATTATCCAGAGGAAGTTGCGTTACGTTTGACCGACACGGAATATCAGCTATTTTACCAGGTGAGTAGATTTTTTATGTTTATATAGAGCAAGTTCCAACCTTAAACGACAAAATACATAATAGTATGACTTATATCTCATTGTTCCTTCATATTAGTTGATACGATAAGGTTATTTTTGATCCTAATATGAAACAAGATAGATAAGAATAAATATCACATTAAAACTTGAAGAAAAAAGTTTGTACCATTTAAAGCACATTGCGCGCACAGAAGAGTGTCAAATTTACATAATTATATTTCATATAGAAAAGAAGTGCACTAAATCCTCAATAACGTCAATAGAAAAAAATGAATTGCATTCGCATTTTAACCATTTGGCGATTATTAGGTTTTTGTAAATTGGCAAAGTTCTTGAGATCGTATATTTTCTCAAAGCTCTGATTGAAAATCTTGCAAGAAAGTTTTCCTACATAGCTACAGCATTAAGGTAAATGCCCTTATCACCCCATCTCAAAAATCTATTCTACATAAACAGAACTACATCTAGTCTCTCACTCTAACATCAATGAATTAGCTCTGTCTCGCTCACACACAGCATGAATTTTCCTAATCGCATTGTTTATTCTGAGCACGCATACTAGCTCTTTGTACGTTCAGTGTTACAGCGTTCTCTTGCCCATTTATAAAGTCCGAGTACCATTAGTAACTCGTGATCGGATTCATAAAGAATTTCAATCAAAATAGTAAGATTAAGTACAATCGTAGTTTATTTTTCTTTGTACAAAAGTGATGGCTCGCGATGCATTTATCCTTTTTATATGAGAAAAATCTCTGACATGTCATTTGTTTCTACCCGACTACAATAACGGCAAAGGAGGGTTATGTTTTTAATTGTATAATACATGATAGTCTACTCGCTTGTGTCCTCACTACTTCTGAGTGGATGAAGGTGTTTTATGTTAGGTAAATTAGCTTACATTTGGTATCGTGTGTCGTAGTTTAAAGACATGTCAAATATTCTAACATTGTAATGAGTTTCTGGATAAACAGTAGCTTGAATCATTAAGGAATATTATAGCTTCATATTACGTAGCGAAAAAATTGGGAATTAGATAAGTAGTTTCAGAGAGAGACTACATCCAAACTTACCAAGTTACAAACAATCTTCGCTACTACAACATCGATAACAGATTATAATAACAACATTTACATATCGTTAAGAAAAAAATAAGAAGCCCATTTATATTCCTAGTGAAATATTCGATTGTCTATCTACCATGGTTTTCTATTGTTACTTCCCACAATGTTACATTTCAAAAAACGAATCGAAAAACGCTAATATTAATTATTCTGTAATGTGAATGCTTTTTTCTATATGAACGTAATTATCAGTAATTTTTTCTTTTGCTAGATGTCTACTCCACTTGGAAAAGATTACCGCTTGAATTCGGATTCAGTACACCGAGATAACTGCGAACCTGGTTATTTAGGTCTGCCAAAGTAATGCCAGTAGTGAAAGTCTCGTACGCTCCCATAAACGTCAGAGTAGGTACCACCGCATGGTCTATTGTTGCCACCAAGCTGCAGTATGTACACTAGGTGAGCTGCTATGACTTTTTGTTAAAAAGCATCATTACGCTGAGGCTGCGACGGTATGATTTCAAACCACTTGCTGATTATAAATGAACTCACCCACCATTAAGCTGTATGATTTTGTTGGCAAAATCTTAATGGGTTTGAGGCGAATTTCCAGGCTGCGGTCGGACGTTTGTTTTAATTATATCTTAAACTAGTTTAGAGTTTGATAAATGTGCCGTGAGTTTGAGGAGTAATCAGTTACTTTGGCTTTCGGTATATGAAACTTTGTAATAAACTGAATATATTTTATGTAATATCGAAATTTTATGAAAGGACGTTTACGA
Source organism: Manduca sexta (assembly GCF_014839805.1). Lineage (NCBI taxonomy): Eukaryota > Metazoa > Arthropoda > Insecta > Lepidoptera > Sphingidae > Manduca > Manduca sexta. The sequence goes on from NC_051140.1 coordinate 4,131,997, forward strand.
GGGGAATGAGACCTAAACTCCATTAAGGCCTTGATTTTAAATATACCTTTATTCATTCGTAACATAAAAGAATGCAAAGATACAGAATAAGCTGTATGTAATGCTACTCCTTTGCTCTTACTCTAAGGAAATTAAAAAAAATATACGAAAAAAGTACAAGACGGTGATGCCTAACTTCGCAAAATTATATACACTATTTATTGCAGAGTACGCTAATCACTTTAGCGGGCGAAACAATTGGATTTTAGCTCACTTTATTGGTCACTCGCCTTGATTTTCCCTTACGATGTAATCGGGGTGCCTTCAAAGAGGCAAAGAATTCGATTATGGAGTTCAAAGTGAAGCGATAAGAGGATTTGTTAAAGTTAGAATTTTAAAAAGGATTAGCCAAGTTTTACTTTACTTGTTAACTTTAGTTACTAAGTTTAGCTTAAACAAAAAGCACATATCAGTGAGTGTGTAAATTATTTGCGAAATATTCAAGATGTGCATTTATTTTTGATGACAAATATTAATTGTCACCTACTTCTACATTTCGTAATTTATTCAACATGAATTCGACCTACAGACAAGTTATAAATTAATTTTGTAAACAGTTTCGTAAACAACGAAGAAGGTTACTATGAAACACTATAAACTAAAACAAACTTATTCACCAGTAGTGGTTGATTTAATATGATTTCTATCGACTTACCTTTGCAAATTTGTTAAATAGATACCTAGTATGACAATCTGTATTATTAATACAATCGTAATTAATTAAGTTTCCTTTTCTACCCGTTTGCGTTGCTTCACTCAAACCTTAAAGTCATCTCAGGTTTCGTCTAAGTATTTTTTCCGAACTAGGTCAAAACATTGTACAAGAAATGGCAACCATTATGGAGAACACGTGCGGCGCAAGGCACAGAATTTTTTTGTTCGTTTAGAAGAGTGCTGCGAGTATACGAGATCACGTTATACGCCATTATTTTAGAAATAATAGAACTTGTCTTTGTGTGGTTGAGACATTATAGTATTCTTCATTGTAAAGAAACGTGTAGGTATCTGTCTGTATTGCTTATGCTAGAATGGTCACTCGACACTAGACAGGCGGATCCAAGTATTTTCATGTATATTATAAAAACAGGCGGACCTGTTATTTATCTCTTCTGCCTGTCTTTCGGTATAAAATGGGTGAATATATCATCATTTATCCCGCTTCTTGAGATAAAATACCACTTTTTATAAAATGTTTTCTTGAAACTGGAAAGGATCGTTTTAGAGTGTACTCAGAAGCCCGGCTTAGTTTTATAAAACGATCCGTTGTTCTGACTTGCTGCGTTTAATATAAATTTCACAAAGTCATAAATCTTGAGTTACAGTTTCCGTACTAACTTTCACAATGGCGAGGTGTATGTTAGCGAAGCGGGTATCAGACAACGGTCGCCAATTCGATTTCCGTGTTGAGATATTAAGTAGTTAAGTTTATAAACAAATAAAACTTACTTTCATCTATATCTACAATAGTATTTGTAGATATAGATGAAAGTAAGTTTTATTTATTGTTGGGACACACACACTTGCGCAGCTATGTAAGTGCACGTGCGTAGTTGTGCGAGAACGCTGTGTCACACCATACCTTCCGTATAAAAGCAACGCGCGTCTTTGTTTAATTAGTACGTCTTACGATTTGTTACTATTACCATCTAAGTACGCCTCTGTGTATTAAACGTACTCTGGAGTTTTGAAATATACAATATATACAGTGCCATCTTTGGAGTTTCATTATAGCTAGAGTTGCGACTCCCATACATTACATCAAATACACAATCAACTCTACATTGGTGACCCCGACGTGATCTTCAAGATGGCAACCAAAGCTCCAAATACACAGACTCAAGAAACGGATCTACTGGGAGTGTCCGTTCAGGCGCGTATTCCTGACTTCTGGGTAGATGAACCTCGCGCCTGGTTCATCCGGATTGAAGCCACCTTAGCACCGCAGAAGGTGAGCGACGACACATGCCCAAGGAAGTTATAACATCTATTTTTTGGCACAACCTCCGGACAGGCAACAACATATTACTACAAGTGGTCGAGTAATCAATATTCCTGTAAGATTTATGGATTCATTAGGACTCACATTATATATAAGCATATACATTTTTTACATATTTTTACTTTATTCTTACATTTTTTTTTTCTTTTTGTTCATATACACAGTGTTTATATTTTACAAAATTTATCATGTGCAAAACAATTCTTCGAATCATTACTATTGCATCAGATCGTAAACAACGCACGGTATCGAGTCGAGTACATGCCTGCTCATGTTTCTGCTCGATCAGCAAAGCGTTCGTGATGGACAGTTTTTGTACACATTTTATGTCTTTTATAATATTAACGTTATAACTTTGAATTATTTTAAAACAAATTGCTTTGTCAAATGTTACCCATCGCGAACAAACTGCGTAACGATGACCTAGATTTTAAATTATTTGTAACATTTTATTTGCTTACTTGGACATTGTCATAAGGTATAAGAAGCATTTATAGCGCTATAACTTCATACGTTATAGACCTCGCGGACAATCCACACTTTATGAATAATCGTAACAATGGGCAAAACTTATAGTAAAGAAGAAGTAGTTATAGCCCAGAATAGCGCAGTTGAAACGCAAGTTAATCAATTTAACATAACATTGATCGTCATAGCATCACTGCTAGTCATCGTGTTAGTTACTACAGTGTGGTTACAATGTCGACGCAAAGTTAAAAGTGGTTAAGAAAAGAGGTATCAATCGCTGCAACGAAAACAAACACCTCGCCACCTGCAGACAGCTACGCGTAATACGAGCTGTATCCTGTTGACGCGTCGAACTTATCGCAATGTTCAACAACAGCATCAGTGTCCAGTGTCTAGCGTTATTATTAGTCAGCGATGAATTTGTACTCGTCACATATTGTTTTTATTGTACTTATGTGTAGTTACTTCTTTTTATAAAATTGATTTTATGCGTTGCGTTATTTTTTGTAAAAGGGGGGAATGGTGTTGGGACACACACACTTGCGCAGCTATGTAAGTGCACGTGCGTAGTTGTGCGAGAACGCTGTGTCACACCATACCTTCCGTATAAAAGCAACGCGCGTCTTTGTTTAATTAGTACGTCTTACGATTTGTTACTATTACCATCTAAGTACGCCTCTGTGTATTAAACGTACTCTGGAGTTTTGAAATATACAATATATACAGTGCCATCTTTGGAGTTTCATTATAGCTAGAGTTGCGACTCCCATACATTACATCAAATACACAATCAACTCTACATTTATAATGGCGGATTGTGGAATGAATCGGGAATTACTTGATAACTATTGGTTAGTGATCACTCAGTGAATAATTCTTTTTGATGAGGGCGATCGGCGGATTATAATTTCTTCTAAACTTACTGAAAATATTTAAAAGTTCAGAATTGCGTCAGTGTGAGGTTGATCTCTCGCATTTTATGTCTCTACACGTGCGAGTGGTTAAGTATTTTCGTTAACATATCATATTATGTGCTTTCATACGACCGCATAAACACAAACACACACAAAGACTTAAACATATATAGAATAAATACTTGTGGCCTTGTAAAACATTTTTATTGTGAAAAAAAAACTTACACACCTTTTGTCAAATAAATTTCTAATTTCTTGCATTTTATTTTCCGTATAATGAAAATAATGTTGATGCGCGGGAGAAAAATTGACCTAGGCCAATAAACAGCTATTTTATACTCAATTTGTTAATGAATATAAAACTTATGAACCTCTTCCCCCTTCATCCCTTGTTGTGCAAAGTAACATCCAATATGTGGGTAAAAGCATCCATAAATCTTTTTATTGCATTCAGTATATTGACCGGCGCGACGACATCGTGCAATAAAGAACCAAGTAGGCAACTATATTTACATTTTATGAAAGTATTCATACTATTACCCCACAGTGTGAGGTCATGAAAATTTGCATAAACTGCAAATAATGCAGTGGCCACAAAACACGATCCATAGTTACACATTAAAAGTTGGTATGGTGTTACTTTAGTTATTTGTGTCATATTGGTAAAGAAATTGTATATATATTTACGGGATACAGGCCTATCTTAACCGGAAACCTGAACGGTACCAATAAAAATGGTAATTGAGTACGTACTGGTTTAATACATCTCTAATCGGATTTCATACGATGAAGAAAAAATCTTTTATTTATACCTGTATTATATTTGAAACATATAGGTAAATAAAATTGTCCATCCAGTGTGATTAGTATTTTCGAACTCCGGGCCCTACACATTATAAACATCGCCATTTGCTTATACTTATACAAATCTTACGTGAATGTCTATCACGGATGTAAAAAATTGAGTATGCGTATACAGCAGCTGTCAAGAAAATATTGGCAGAACAGTATTAGAGACATAAAGTATTACTTATGAAAAGTTCGCCAAGCTATGTTTAGTTAAAACACAAATTAATTATTTGATCAGCTGTAAGTCAAAACCCGCCAACTTGCCTCTTAATAAGGTTTAAACTAGGAAACCGGTGATGTTTTTGACAACAATTTAAGCAATTCTTAACCACCATTTAACGCTAAAACAAGGTTATAAGTAAGACTGATAAAGTGTTATACTAGAATGAAAAAAAATGTGTACACAATTATAATTCTAACATCCACATTTGCTTGCCTAACTCTAAACTGTGAAAACTAGAATAATCCATTATCTTGACTCCCTTCTGCACAAAGTAGTTTAATTGCGGACTCCACTAACAATTTGTCGTGCACTGCTCTCTGCGGCCCCGCGCGACTCCAAGGCAAATGGCCCTTTATAGACTTTCGACACTCACCTGTACTGAACTTCGGGACATACTGGGACGCTCAGAATATTAAGAGTTCATAATGTGTACGCGTCTTAGTAACCAACTAATATTCTTGGTAGTGGAATATTTTTTTAAGTTTGGCTGTAGTGTGTGTGCTAATTTCAGCACACTACGATTAGCCATGCAATTTGTCTACTTTGGTCAACAATTTTGAGTACCATGGCTAAGAAACTTATTATCTGGCATCTTCTAACGACTTTAAACAGGGATTGATAGTAAATATATTTCTCCTGGGGAGACATGACAATCGATTTGGACAACTATATTTATACATATATTTTGAACAGTGGCTTTCGCAGTTGATTGGACCGCAACCCACCAAAAAAAAACTTCCATTCTGGTCGATGTATTGTCACATTTTTCAGGGCCCGCCCAATATTCTCTAATATTTAAAGTTTGAGAAATGTTGACCTGAAATACTAAGAATAGACATGGAACATTCATTTGTTTTTACAAGATGTATTTTTTTATACTTTTATAAGGATATTCACTTAAACGTGGCCTTTTAGATTCCCAAAACTCAGTTTTATACCATAATATGGTTGCGTCTTGCTATATACGAAAATATTATGACCCTGTATGTATTTCTAGGTGCCCCCCATAGACTACCTGCGGCAGGTGACGCTGGACCTGGGCGGCGAGGGCGTGCTGGGCGCCGTGAGCGAGCGCCACATGATCCGAAGGACTCCCCCTACACACACGCAACAGACCAAGAGCACTGTCAGAGCGCTCATAAGGAGGTTCAACGAGGTATGATAAAATACTACGAATATCATCATCAATGTGATAGTATTACTAAATTTTATTAGTTTTTTTTTTTAATTTGTTTTTGGTCAGTGCGTGACCATAAAAGTAAAATATATTAAGACTATTCAATTTAAGCATGAATGTATTTTAATTAGGTAATAATTTGAAACTTAAATTATCATGCCAAGGTCGCAATTTAATTCAGACTTCTAGTAATTATGTTACTTTAATTTCGATGCAAATGAGATTCCAATCATGAGTTGACATACGCACGAAACGCATGTGAAATGTTTAGATATCCCCGAATTATATTGCAGATAGTATTATTATTTAATAGTGCTTTACATTGACGTGTCATACAACGTATATTAAATATATATTTTAGCCAATTGACTGAAGTAAACAAATAATTACACACTAACATTGTGACTACAACATCAATTAAATTAACTTGAAATTAATGTTACGTCTTTATTATAATCTCCGATGTTATACTTCTAGACCTCTTCATTACCAAAGTTTTGATAATAAGTTTTTTTATTAATTTATTGCTGATAATATATGCGATATGGCGATTAGCTTATCACCTCCTACCACAGTGAGGCGGAAATATTGCAAGCTCGGTTATGTGAGTGCATTAGTGAGTCCTGCCAACCCTTCAGGCATAACACCCTCGATTTATGTATGTACAAAATAAAAAATATTTATATATAAGGTACATACATATCCATAAAACTATCTTAGCCTATAAACCCCATTATTATCCCGTCAACACGATCCAACACGTGATGTATGAAGGATAATGTGGGATGATGTCACTATCTTTATTAACACGTATCATTATGACGTCATATTGTAAGGCTATGTAGATATTTCAACTTGCCTAAAATATTTGAAAGAAGACTACAGTAAAACGTATATTTAGCTTAAAACTCATATTTATAAAAAAAATGTTTAAGTCTTGGTATGTCATAATAAAATAACCACAACTTAGCACACGGAATAAATATGGCGGCTTATATCTTTACATCTTGGAATTTCCGTAGTTAATGCGGGCAATAAAACAAAGTATTCATTGGATTCATTTAATTACAATCATCACGCTTCTACTTGTACAAAATTATAATCGAGCAGCAGATTCAGGACTCCAGTCCATGTACTTCCACCATACCAGTATTACAATCTATAATAATGTGCATTTCACAATACAATTAATTACTTCATTGTTGTTCCAATAATGTCTCGCCACATTCAAAGAGTATGTAGTCATACTGGCCATATTAGTTTACAAAAGCATTCCATATTCAAAGTGCTGTTAAAAGCAAACACCTTAATGTATAGTGGTTGTCACTCAATACATGAATACTTCCACAGCATAACATAAACTACTCCCAATGCAAAGACACAATATATCCTTGACGGTTTTCACCATGTGTTCAACGTGATGATGCTTAGATCCCGCTCGAGGCGTAGCCTCGGAACTGTTACAAAATACAAAACCATACTCATGTTATGAATAAATTAATTAGGTTGATATCATAACAATATAAATAAAACGAAATATTAATTGCCATATTTTTTACATTATTAACTAATTTAAAGAATTTTGATTATTGAAACATATAAGTATGTGAGTTTTAATACTATGTGAATGGACAAGATGTTCCTCTACAATTGTCAACACTAATAGTAAGCGAAGTAATGTATGGGAATGATATAGGAATAGACTTATTGTCTTCGGCGGACGACTTTTATGTCCTTACTGCGTTATACTAAGACTTTTCAGGTCCTTCAATATTTAACATCTCTAAGCAGTACTTTATACGTACGAAACATATAAATTATTTATAGACTTTAAAACACTTTAAAATGTAGATAACTTTACTTGCAAAGTTGGCTTTACAAAATAAACGTTGGCTGTTGATGATTTGTTGTAGCATAAACCACTTTTTGCAAACTGATTTTTCTTTTAAAGTTAAAATAATTGGAAAAGATTGTTTTTATTGAAATGTTTCAATAACTAAAAAATATATTTTTATAAAGCTATAAGCATTCATATTTACGAAGACAATAATTATAAAATCTTGTTTGTTATTATGTTTAATAAGATTATGCCTATTTTTATGCCCAGGCGTAGGCAGAAGTGTAACACCCACATTTCGCCAGCTTTGTTAATTCTTATATACCGGGTGAATATATTATCAGTTACGGGACATGACTTCAGAATGGGGAGTGATACAAGTAAAACCTAATATAGCTTTGCCTGTCCTGGGGAATGGACTTGACACAGATTACGACAATTGTAGCGTGTACGCAATACGACTACGACACAGAGGCAGTAGACTTTTTATCTTTATAAGACTTCAATTATTTCCCAAACTATATAACGATGTTAGAGCGAAGAGAGTAATTGCTTCTGTTCCAATTTTGGTAGGAAACGATTTTGAATCTGATGTAGAATATAACTATTCAAATGAGCTTAATATGTTTAGGGCTGTTGCTGCCTACTTAATATAACACCTCACTCACACTCGTATTTATAATCCCTCCCGCGCGGAGGGTACAATTAATTCATTATAACAAGGAAGTAAAAGCCTATCTCATATGTTCGACTCCACCAGAAATGGAACTCGAAATATACTGTTTCCGTATATTAGTATTTAACAAATTAATTTGTTAATGTGAAGTTTCCGAGGTTGAATGTCACGTACTGATGGTATTGCAGAAACAAGCATTAGTCACTTTACGGTGTGAAATATAAAAATAAATTATGTTCCTTAAGGTGTCCGCGTGGGTGACAGAGCTGATCCTCTCTCACTCGACAGCAGAAGAGCGGAGGGCGGCGCTGGTGTGCGTGCTCAGGGTTGCGCTCACTTGCTGGAACATCGGCAACTTCAACGGAGCCATGGAGATCGTGGCCGGACTCAAGTGAGTTTCTTGTATCTGCTTCTACGATTTCATTCTTAATTTCGCTATTCATAAGAACTATTTTTTTATGCTTTTTCCAGCATTGGACCATAGAAAAATGCTTTTAACCAGTGATTTACTTCATTTTTTTAAGTAAGAGAGAAATCTATGTAAATTTTCGTATTAACGAAGAGATGTTACTGTAATAATAATTAGTTAAGCACTAAGCAATAAGGCTCCTTCTACAAAATAGTTTATTTCAAATTAAAGTGAAATATGTTCATGAGGCTACTCTTAAAGGTTTCCTTGAGCTGGGTAATTGCAATCCACTGCAAGGAAGACAGAAGCCTAGCATCCAAGTGGAAGTTATCAGAAAAGTACGATAGCGGCCGATAATTCTCTTGTTTTATTGGTCCTAGTTACCGGATTATTAGATATTACGCCTTCATATCATGCGTAAGAAATACAGGTATGCGTTTCCCGATCAGTTGCCTAGTGTTTTAAGTCATTGATGTAAAAATTGTTTCATTTATTCTCTGCCTGTGCGCTAGGTTTCATCGCACTATTGCTCGGAGGTAATTTTACGCCACGCTATTACCTTTAATCTGCGAACGTTCCCGCTCACAATGAAATATAGTTTATGATCTAAGCGTATTATTATTGAAATTACCGTAATGGTACTAAAAACTTAGATCTCCGTTAAAAGCATATTCTAATAAGAATTCATACAAAACGGTGGAGGTAAGATATATTATATCCGCCCGGATAGCGACCACGGTACACAAGGTGTTAAAACCCGTCATAGTGGCCCACGTAAGAGTGTCGTGTTCCGGAATCAGCCTATAGGCCGGCATAATTGTATCGATTGCCGAGGGGTAATCATCTCTCGTCAGTCGACATTCTATTTGACCCCACCCTAATTACCACCAGGCCCAGTGGGTTCATTTTGCCGTACCAGTATAAAAAGAGTGCCTAAAATTGTTCTATCATAATAATTAAAACCAGTTTTCACCAATAAAATAGTAAATTAAATAAGGAGTTCAGTTTTGCGTAGTCATCATTACACGAAGATTGCTTAAATTTCAGACATAGTTTAGTGAAACGATCCGCAAAATGTTCATTTATTATAATAATCCATTTTTATTTGTGTAATGGCAGTGACGTCATTAGAATAAAGCTTAGCGAAAATTCTAAACAATGTTTATGTACGCCTTTGTATAGTTTTGTACTTGTATACGACGATATTCTTTATTGTGTACGCAATCTGTATGTTGGACGATGTACCTGTTACTCATGGTATATTTATTTATTTTAATATATGAAAGATTTTTATTTATTTGTAATACAAACTCGACAATCTTTGAAACGATGTCTAAAATTTCCAATTCTGAAAACTATTTCATTATTAGGAGTCTACATTACTTCCTACTGTCAAAGGCATTATTATATGAACGAATTTTTACACAGGCAGTATCAATAATTGCCGAGGTTTTCCTTTACTACCTACCCAAAACCATTAATATTATAAGAATAGCTTGTTTAAGTGTGCTGCCTTCAGCCCAGTCTCCTCAAACAGAAAATTTATTTAATACTAGTTGTCGTGGGTAGGTGTAATATAAACGTAATAAAATATTTAACTCGGCTTAACCGAAAGTGGCTTTTAAATGTGCTCAATGGTTCAACGCGCTCTCTGAACCTATAATGTTTAAAAGCTAGTTTTGGCTTAATGTAGTCTTACTGTGTTTTGAAGTTACGAGCCCCTCTGTATTACACCTTTTTATCCTATTTTTTGTGAGGTTAATGGAATACAAATCATTTGACTTTGTTCTTCTCAACATTAACCACGTTTAGGGGAAATCGAATTTGGAAAACTCACAAAGGGTAGGTCTACCTGAGAAACGAACCCACAGCCGTCCAATCCTCAGCCAGCATATGCTGCTTCTGTAGTGTCCTCCATGAAGTTAAATCTACAAACCTCCAAAAAAATCTTAATAGTTTAATAACATACCTCTATATTTGTTGAAATTTCCGTACACCCATTCCACTACAAATACTTTCAGCTACGCGCACTTGACCCACAGTATATTTCTTTCCATCATCCCACTCTTATGGACCAACGAAGCGTGATTATATTATGTATGGCTTTTGTTGAACTTTGTGAGGATTCTCGGGCCTTCATGTTACATGTTTAAATTCTAAAGTCTTGTTCACGCTTACGTCTATTTAATAAAATGATGCTAACATCATACTAGTACATATTATCCTAGTTCTCAATTATAGAAGTAAATTCATAGTAGATGAAGAATTATAACTTCTAGAAGAATAGAAGGATGAAGAACTATAATCCTAATTGTAAATGATAGAGGTAAATTCATAGTAGATGAAAAATCACAATCGCAAGAAGAATAGCAGAACCAAGAACATATAAGAAGACTACTAAGTTCAGTCGGCAGGGGTTTCTTTCGGCCTTCAGCTGTTTGTAGTCTGTAGGCCGGCGGAAACTACTTGCTGACAGTGCTTGCATCTACGTTGAGAAGAGATCGAGGTTGAGAAGAACGAAGAGTTTAAAAGAAGAAGAACCTAGTTGTTTAATTAAGCTCGTAAACTGTAACTTTTAGAATCAATTGTTGCTAATTACCTACAATTGATTCTAAAAAAGAACTACGCAATAGTACTTAATTGTAATAGTTTGTGGTATTCCATACCATTATCCTAAATGCGATGACCTTATTTTTTTAATGTCTGCTACCAATTAGCGTTATCGATCCCTCACGATTTATATACCTTAGTTTAAAACAACCTATTTTCACGTTACGCATTCCACGCACGCCCTTCAATTTACTAGAGAAATAGGACTCTATCAACAGTCGTCATTGTTATGCCGGCTCGGAACATCAATAAACAGTTTTATCACAGTCATTACACCCAAACCCACGTGCTCAAGTAGGTGACCTCATTCACTGTCCACCCTGAGGGGTGATCTTGAATACGATATGAAACGGTCGAAAACTGCTGGTTTATTAAAAGCCCGGCTTGTTATGCATTCGGCATGTGTCGGGAGATATAGTCCGAGAGCTCGACACGTCCATCCTATCACAGTAGGGTAAGCCTGTCATCACGCAAATTGCCCCGCATCGTACAGATACAGCGAAAACCCCGGACATTTGAATGAAATGGAATGTTTTCCAGGGGCGCAAAATTAAATGAACTCTCCGTAACAGAAATAAAAACAAATGTTGTCTGTACTTTCGTGCTTTTTGGAGATGTATTTCTCTGGATGAAAAAGAAGTCTATGTTTAACCCGGATTCTTTTCAAAGAAACCATTACTGTTACGAATGTCTATGACTGTTATAACCAATGGAAATAAGGACGTAAACCCTATTAAGAACTTATCCACCATATGCTACATAACGATACAACTGGACCTTTGAGCTTATATTATGAATATAAACTTGAAAAATATACGCAATAACACCTCCCGTACGAGGGATCAGTGTGTTACGACAACTCTTTATCCTTATAGAGTTTTATGGGTTTTACGCACAACGATTTACCTTTGCCTTTATCCTTTGAGGTCTATGCGATTTATTTTATAGTGTTGTAACGAAAAGGTTACTTAATTGTTTTACAAGTTTTTTCTTTGCCTGAGAGCAATTTAAATTTTTTTTCTTTATAATTATATAAACTATGTCTTTACTAAAAGCATACAGTAATAAACATATATAACGCGCATGTTAGACAATGAAATAAAACTATTTTGCATTTTATCGCGGTTTTTTTATTATAATTTTCCACACTTTTTGAAGACTTCGCTTCGTTGTCACGGGGCGGGTAAGTCCGTACCGATAAAATCCGCAAAATTGTTTTATTTCTTATAAACTTATGGTATAAAAAATATATTTGAAGACCTTTAAATATCTACCTTATCTAAAAGATTCTGAAACACAAATTGCAGGAATATATATTTATGTAGTTGGTAATGTACCATTAACTAAATCACATATGTAACCTCTTATGTGCAGCTCTTAGACAATAAATACAAATATTAATTTACTCTTACATGTGTTAATTTACTTTCTGTTAACTAAGCTACAAAATATTATGATTTACTAGGCGTTGCTCGCGGCATTGCTCGCGTGAAGAGTGTTACCCACTACAAAAGTCCTTAAAATACTGTATCGGTTTATCGTGTCACTTATACGACGCCAGTACCATCCATTTTAAATGATTCCACTATTTCTCATGAGAGGAAATAACCGGGATAAGGCCCTGTGTGTTAATCCAGGACATGATCAACCCGTGGGCCAAATGTCATCCAAATCTGTCCAGCGGTTTTTGCATTTATTTCTAACAAACATCCAACATTCAAACATTATCTCAAACCTTCGCTTTTATAATATAAGCTAGACTTACATATGAAAGAAACGACTCAAAATTGTGTTTATTTATTTGTGTTGAACGTAAAATGCACTCATTAAGGTTTGTTACTATTTCTAAAACTAAGTAATAACCCTTTTAATGGTACTTAATGCGAAAGTTAATTATGTTTGGAAGAGGTCAAAGTAGACTGCGCGAAATGGATTTGGATAAAAGGTACATATATATACATATAGGTCATGCCCCGAATTAACTTGATACTTTTATCCCAAAAAATATACGGCGGGACTCTTTTTCGAGGAAAGGAAAGCAAAACCCAGTTTAGGATAGAAATGAATATTCTAGTTTTTAAAACAGGTGTCAAATGTTGCCCATTACCTTACCTCATTCGTTTTCCTTATTTGCATGAGTTTAGAATTTAGATTATTAAAATAATATACAATTAAAATGCTATACAGTATATAATAACAATTCGTGTAAACGAGAAATTAACCAAAAACTCATATATCATGTTAGAAGGACATTTTTTTCTCTTAAATTGTAACAAATGACGCACCCTTTGGTGAATAAAAATTTATAGCTCCATCTAATTGTTCCCGGTTTGAACGAGATCCCTTGGGTGCCTGGCAATTTTCCGGGATGAAAAATGTCATATTGTAATACACAGGCGTCCATCACTAATGTGGTCCTTAACAAATAGTTAGTGACTCATAATTTTAATATGTAATTTTGAGATAGTCAAGTTATTTCATAGTATTGTTTAATACCAGTGAAATATGTCCTAGTAATAGGTACACTAAAATATCTATTACTTGTATCTAAAGGACAATACGTCTAACCGCCATTTTCAACAAACAATCGCAAACGTCTTTTTCAATCTATCTTCAAAATGGACCAATCAGAACAATGTTTTTTGACATCCTTACAAATGAGTTAATTTGATTGGTTCATTCTCGGAATTGGATTGAACATTGAGATTGAGTTCGCTCATTGAAAACGAATGTAAATATCGTCAAATATCACACAATCTCATTCAAAACATATATTTGTTGACTATTTATTATAATAGCAAATTGCAGTTGGCGGATAGGTTTAATCTCTGTTGCCGCCCGCCATATGTGTAGTACGAGTAGATTCTCATTAAAGTTGATTGCTCTCGATCTTGGCCCCGAAACTACATACAATATCCGTGTTAACAGACTCCATATACTCATATCTACTCGTACATATTATACCTCAATTTGGAAGTGAAGGAAATGCTTTTAAGTATAAAGGCCCTACGAGTCGGTACCCTTTACAGCGCTTCAGTTGTACGTCAAAGTAAATAAAACGTCCTTTTTATAAAAACGTGAAAGATATTTAACAGAGCCGCGATTGCGAAATTTGATTGAATTATAATAATTATTATTCGGTCTGAAGATCATCCTTTCACCCGCCATCTTTGCCTCATGATACTCCTCAGAATAATGAGTAAAGCTTAGTTACCTTAGTAACGTAATTTATTTATGAGAACTATAACTGCGCGCCTCCATGAGCCGCAGCTAGCTTCAGATTTATCAAATCATTTGAATGTATAGTAGAGCATGAAGTAAACCGAACACAGACTCCCGCCTTCCTTTATCGACAACCTATTTTATTAGTGCCAGTCCATACTGTGACACTCGATCAGGCGACATATTCGGGTACCATAGCGATTCCTCCTCCCATGGGGCCGAGAAGGTAGGTAAACTTAAAACGATTTATCCCGCGAAAAAAAGTCCGAGCATTTATGGACGTGTGTTCGCCGTAAATGTCACTCAACCTCAAGCCACTGCCGGACTACCGCCATGGGGTCTCGAGGCGAAGGTCCTTGCGTCACTGTATATGTGGCGCGGGGAGGCGCAGAGCCGGGGCGAAGCTCCGCTCACAAGCTACCGCGACAAATTGCCGCGCGGCGGACGGAGCTCCGGCAGAACCTCATGGCGGAATGGCGACAACGACTGTCGCAACCCTTGGCTGGGCACGCCACGATAGCGGCGGTAAGTCCCCTCTTCGAGGTGTGGCTGACGAGACGTCACGGCGTCCTCTCATTCCGGACGACGCAGGTACTGACCGGTCACGGCTGCTTCGGCAGGTACCTGTATCGGATCCGGGTGGAGGATACGCCCGCGTGTTTTTACTGTGCGGATCGGCCGGAGGACACGGTGGAGCATACGTTGGAGGTGTGCCCAGCTTGGGCTGAGCACCGCCGTGTTCTCACAACGGCCATCGGTGGCGGAGACCTCACGCGTCGGGGCCTGGTAGAAGCCATGCTCCGGGGCGAGAGAGAGTGGGACGCAGTCACCTCCTTCTGCGAGGACGTGATGCTCGCAAAGGAGGTGGCGGAACGGATACGGCGCCAAAGCGCCCAACGTCCCATCCGCCACGGCAGATGCACAAGACGCGGGCGTCGAACGTCTGCTGAGGATCGTCGGCCTCCGTAGGCGCGGACCGTCGGGTGACGAGCATTGGGTAGCTCGTCGCCCGAAACACCCCAACGGCCCGTGTGTACGGCGCGTAGTGTTCCACGCGCGCCTCGAATAGCAGTGTCAGTGTGATTTGCGGGGCCCTTTAGGGCCGGTGCCTGCCTAGGTCTCAATGCCACCGGATCTTGGACCTAGGCACATAGGCAAAGGATGGGAACACCGTAGGTTTTTAGTCAGTAAAAGTCTGACACGCCCTCCCGCCCATCCCAAGGCGGGAGATAGTCAACTGATGATTTAGCTACGTAAAAAAAAAAAAAAAAAAAAAAACCTCAAGCCACCTCTTTGTTTCGTCAGGCGTTGATATCAATAATGCAAAATTACATCACGTTTTATTTATTTTGGTTTTTAAAAAAAAAGTTTCAAAATTATAAAATATCTACATATTATAAAACTTTTTACACAAAAAATTAAGTAGGCATTAAAAAAAAAGTTGAATCTAAATCTTTTGTTTGCGTTATTTATTTTTTGTATACTTACTAGACATACTTTTTTGTTTAGTAGCATCATACGCTATCTATAATTTATAACTGCACCATACCTACTAGGAAAACTTGGAATGACGCATACTCCATTCCCAGGTATGGTCGATATGCATGTGGGTTTTTATTACACAAACCATTTGTAAAGGATTGGAACCCACAGCTTGATGAAAGTAGAAGAAGAGCAAAAGGGTATCTTAACATTGTGAAAATTTGCCATATTGGCGCCTATCACTTTGTAATACAATGCGAGATATTAATGTATAACTAACTATACCTACATAAATTATACGTGACATAATATAACATCAATATATTCTACAGAGAGTTTGTGCCCAGATTCCATGAAGACCTAACTTCTCAGTTGTCTTGCTTAATCCATCACCGGAAAGATTTCACTAAAATCAAGTCCGAATTAGCCAGTCATACAGCCCACATTAACATGACAGCACTCAGACCCTTATCATTACGTATGACAGATGACATAGAGCGTCCGTTCTACGGGGACGCATCCAGGGCAAGGAGCCTCTTGTCCTCAAACGTCATTTTATGCTATATTATATAGTGAGAAATATTTTGAGGTTATACTATGATGCAGTAGGGTAGTTGACACCTTTTTAATTACATTTATCAAATTGTATTTTATCCACAATCTATCGCAAAAAGATTTTTCAAAATTCACGTATTAGTAAATGAGTTATAAAGCTTTGAAATTTGGTGGAAAGGTAAGCTGTCAAATTACAGTAATAGTAAAATGTGACGTCACCCAGTGCCACCGGCCCTAACGCTCCATGAGTGAAAAAAGGACAGCGCGATATCCCCACTACTACAGCTTTTTTTTAAACAAATTTGGATGCTGCTTTCACAGATGAATTTCTTTTTCACATAATTTTCTGTTACATATAAAACAATAAACTAAATCAAACCTAGGAAACTACCCTATTAGTGCAAGCTATAACGGATAACTCATCATGTCTGACGTTGCACCTCCAAAGTCTGTGATGAAACGCTAAACCCCGTATGTGAATTGCGTCATACTATGGAGTTAAGGTATTGATTATAGTTTAGTTCTAGTTGTGCAGATACATTATTATTTTTAATTTCAAATTAATATATTAGATTACACTTTGACCCCCGAGTCAAATGTCCTAACTATGTCCCCCCGTAACCTTATTAATCCGTAGTATAGGCTTTTAGTACTTACTCCCTTTGAAACCAACTACTGCTAAAGTTTGACCTATACATACATGTTTATCACACACATTATTACGCCGTTTATCCCTGAAGGGTAGGCAGAGGTGCAACTGATGCACCCTCTTTTCGTCGTGTGTACTCCGGCCTATAACGTAATAGGAGGCGAGTCTATCGCCATATCGAGCATATATTGTGAACTTCGAGCTGATACTGAGTAGAAATACGCAATATCACTTTGCCCGACCCGGGAAAGAAACCCGAGATCTCAGCACATTAGTCGTACCGTAACTATGCCACCGAGTCAGTCAATAAAAAAGGCATGCGAGGTCAAAACTAGTTGGTAATAAAGCAATAATGAATTCTACATAGGGATTTTTTATAAAAGTCTCCTGCCTTGAATGAAATATATCAATTAAAATCCTGGGCAAGTGTGAGCTAGACTTGCGTACTGCAGGTTAGGTTCAAACTCGTAGGAAAGATATCTAAATACGTAAGTTTAATCTTAAAAACTTAACTTTGTCGTTCGATTCCTAGAAAAGTTATTGCATTAACCGAAAATAATAAGTTTGTAATAGTATATTCGCCTTTTTTTTATTAAAGTAAGTATAATATAAGTATATTTACGGTTCCCGGATTTTTTTCCTACATTTGTTGTAAGAGATTATTTCTTGCATTTCAATATTCTAGGTCAACGTCAAGGAAGTAAGTACGTTTTGATTCCCTTGTGAAATCGCTAAATATTCTACATAAACAGTTATATTTTTTAATTACCTTGACACAAGTCTGATTTTTTCACAGCTCAAAGAAACCGTAGTCCCAAATATTTCATATATAAATATCAACTTGATACTTCCACGTGTTTATAAGAAATAGGTTCTTAACAGACGGACAGTGAAGTGATCCCAAAGAGTTTTTTTTTTTGAGGTACGGAACTTAAAAATGAGGATTGTACGCACTTTGCAAAATATAACCCTTGGATCAAAGTGTAAAAAGAGGGTCTACCATAAGTTACGGGGATTGGGTTGTAGAACACCTTAGGGAGGTACCCGAACGACCCCGAAACCTTTTCGAAATTGGTAAAGATATTTTCGATACCGAAGAAAAATATATTCTTATGAACATCATGATCTTATCTAAAATAATAATGTGCTTGCGATTTTGTTGTGATGGTTTCAAAATTGTATGTGGAATTCTCTTCATTATTATTATAATTATTGCAAGCTCTTATCAAGAGCCCCTGAATTGTCATACCAAAGAGTTTACTGATAAAAAGCGTGCCATAATTTATATTATAAAATAATTAAAAAAAATATAATATTGACCGTAAAAGTGAAGGGTAAGCGCCCTCGTGGGAGACTACCGGCTAAATTGAGTGAACAAATGGCTAAACCTTTGCAACTCAAACTGCACGATGCATTTCACGCCGCCGATGATATAACCAGATGGAAATCGCTTATAGACAGCCTACTGCGGTCACGATCCTCAGCATTTTGGGAACGACTGAACGGATGGATAAAGTAAATGTAGTATATATGTAATAGGGGCCGTCCACACACACACCATAGGTAATGGCGGGAGGGGGTCAACGAAGTGTGACATTATGTGACGAGTCAAAAGTTTCTAGGGGTCACATGTCAAAATATAAAGTATTAACCACAATACTTAACTGTAAAATGTTAACGAATAAATTAAAATCTATCTGTGGCCCTATAAGGTTTATTTTGTTTTGTTGGTGAATTTTTCCCGCACCGAGCGGCTCGTTATACTATAGGCTCGCTCGTCGATCGCATTTGAGCCTAAATGCGCCCGCCGCGATTCCTTGTTGATTTTATCAAAAAAATAATCGCTGATTCTGAAGTGCTGTTTTCATTTGTTCTGGATGTAGCATTGCAAAACATATGATGTCACGCCAAGGAGGGTCCCACAAATGTTACCGATGATAAGGACGGAGAGAGGGATAAACAAATCATGAAATGAATGTGACCTAATTTACAAATGGCCGCGTGTGGTAATATAAAGGTCACACTGGAGATTAATGTTTTTTAATCCATACAATAATTTGAATCAAAAGAAAAACAATACAATATCTCTATTTAGTTTTTCGTAACTGTTAGAGAAATTATAGTTAGAAGTATTTTTTTTTAACTCCAAACGATACGTAATAATGTAAAAAATACACAGAAATTAACTATTTTTATCGAATTTCAAGAGTGTACGTATTAGGTCCTGTTCGGGGCTGTCTCCGCCTCGAAATTCTTTCCTGTTATAAAATTACCAACAAAACCGTACGACTCTAATGCCATATATTTAAAATAATAGTTTAAGAAACATCATTTCCCACGTAGCCTATGTGTGCGAAATTTCATCGAAATCCCTTCAGTTGTTTCTATGTTACTTCTAATTAACGCAAACATCTAAATATCTTGATCAATTTTCGCATTTATGATATTATAATAAGTAAGATTAGATAGTAAGAAGTAAGATTTATCGTATTTGTTTTAATAATACTCAATTTGTAACTCAAGTTATTTAAAGTATTCAGTTTTATTTTGATGTCCGTGATACTATACGTTGCTTCATGAAATATGTCAGTCCGAAAGCACTCTTATAAATAAATAATGTTTAACAAAATCCTATGTAGTGGATTTAAATGTCATATATTGGGTAGAAGTATGATTGACTTCCCTGATTGTTTGCGGCACACGCGAGCATTGACCAATTGCCTATTTCACAACCGAATCATCGCCGGTGCTAGGCCGGCTGTCAAATACTCAAGTTTCCGGAATAAAAAGCCTGTACTATTCAGGAACAAAGCAGCTCGCTATTAGCGAAAGATTTTTTCGGAATAGTAGTTCCGACGATAATAATACTATGATTACTAGTCCGTAAGTAGGAAAACCTATAGGTACTCCTTATAATAAAACTCTACATAAGTTTCATTTGGAATATTCTGAAACTGAACAAACTAAATGTATTTATAACGTGGTAATTGTTAATTCTTATAAAGATTTACCACAAAAATAAACTGCCGAAACTCTGAGGCCATGGTTAAGGCCATTTGTGTGATTGGAGGTCACTGTCGATTCCAAAAGTCTCCATTTACATACTAATCTGCGGTCGCCGGTGTATAAATCAAAAAATTCTTTTACTTCATTAAACTGTCAAAACCGAGGCGAGAGACTTTTAAATGAAAGCGTTGAATAATTTTGGATATTTTTTTGCGTCACAACGATGTCAAAAGGGCTGGAAGCGAACAATAATACAATTACGAACTCTTGCAACTTATTAATTGAAACTTGAGGTATTAAATATTGTTTTATTTTATAAGATTTACAAAGTGTTCCCATTTAATTATTAAAATCTTTTACTTGTTGCACCAAATGCTCTCTCTCTTCTATTACTACAAGTCACTCAAGAACTATACATCTTTGCGGTCTCCCATAAAACGTACAATATTATAAGTTGAAATAATATAATACTCTTAAAGTGTTCAGAAACGACGCAAAGCTTTTTAACTCCGTTATCTCTACGTGTACGAACAATACGTGCGACATGTTCACATCATACAGCAAACTCGCATGCAGAGAACAGCATTCTCAGAGTTTTAAATACATGGCCCTACTAAGAAAGTCAACTTTCTAAAGTGAACTTACTGCACTTAGTGTTAAGGGGAGTGGCTTCAAGAGTATTGTTGGCGAGATTGTAGCCAGTCGCCAAAATTATGTCGGGCTGTTTAAAACTTCGTATAAACGGGCTGCTCTACTGAAGAGAATATTAAACCTTGTATGGCAGTATACCGGTTTCATAACTGCAACTCCAAAAGAAACTCACGTCACTTTCAGCAATTACTAATTCTCTGACACGTTTTGTTGGCACCTCCGACTCCGAAACGGCACCACGTGCTCGGAGGCTCAAATCGTCGAGAATCACAATACGCCTTTCTAAATGTAATCCAATTTATTTTGGAAAAATACGTGCCTTACGCTTCGCTTTGAGATTGCCGTACAGAAGTGTACGGACTTATTAAAATCAGTCAAAAGTAGCTTTACACGCCGATTAGTCTCGTGGAACAGAAACCTAAAATCATCAGATATTATTTCAAACGAATTATAAACAGTATAAAAAAGGCCAGAGGATTTACCTTGTTCATTTAGGGTTATAGGTTTTTGATTCCACTAGAAAATGTGAAATACCAGCAGTGAAAATGAGCATTGAGTGTATTCAGAAGAATATCGGACTTACCATATTGCGTTCAACACACCAAACAGACATCTGGAATCTCAGCCAAAGCGATTGAAAATCTAGAAAAATGCACTGAATATTATTAGAGGACCACTTCACGACCAGCCTTTTACAACTTTCTTGTTCCAGGTCCAACAAGCTGAAAGCGTTTTGGCACAGTCTCTCGGACGAGCCGCTGCCAGCCCTCAACTTTCTCTCCGCTGCGCTGCTCTCTGCAGAGTACGAGCGCGCTCTAGGGAGAGCGCTAGCGATGCCCGAGTGTCGACTAATACCGTTCTTCGGCGCTTTTCTTAGAGAATTAAGGTAAGAAGACATTCGTAATATATTTAAGGTGGTTGTCTTGTGGATTGCGAATAAATTACTTAATATGTTATTAAAGTATTAAATACCGTCACCGGAGAAGAGATTAAGTATTTATTAATAATTACCAATAACATATGATAAGACAGTAATATGTTAATAAACTTAGGCGACCCATGTTGAGGACCCACATCCCTGGCATGGCCCACCAACCACACTTTCAAAAAATATTTTTTATTACCAATAACATATGATAAGACAGTAATATGTTAATAAACTTAGGCGACCCATGTTGAGGACCCACATCCCTGGCATGGCCCACCAACCACACTTTCAAAAAATATTTTTTATTACCAATAACATATGATAAGACAGTAATATGTTAATAAACTTAGGCGACCCATGTTGAGGACCCACATCCCTGGCATGGCCCACCAACCACACTTTCAAAAAATATTTTTTATTACCAATAACATATGATAAGACAGTAATATGTTAATAAACTTAGGCGACCCATGTTGAGGACCCACATCCCTGGCATGGCCCACCAACCACACTTTCAAAAAATATTTTTTATTACCAATAACATATGATAAGACAGTAATATGTTAATAAACTTAGGCGACCCATGTTGAGGACCCACATCCCTGGCATGGCCCACCAACCACACTTTCAAAAAAATATTTTTTATGGTGTTATAATGTAAAACATTTGACCATTCTTTGTTGCTGCTTCTATTATTAAACGTAAAGTAATTTAAATAGATATTTTTGTTTATATTCCTTCGCGACATATTTTATGAACATTTTAAAATTAAGCGGGACATTAATGTTACTTTACAAAAGAGTGATCTTGACTAACCATCGGCTCTTTGCCATTTTAAACCGAACATATATTTTGAATTCAGCACGTTTGTAAATTACAAATAAAAGGGTTCAAAATATAGTCGTATGAGCGCTTCTGTGAGCCTGAACTATTTACATATTTTCGGCTTAGTATACATATTTTAAGCCACTTCGGAGATAAGGAGAAGGTTATATTCTGTTTCAAATGTTTATATCTGAATTAAAAATTGTAGCAGACGATGCTTTGCATTAAAAAAAGGATTCATGAGTTCCATTTTAGAACGTTACAACACTAGACAAAAATATCTTGTTTTAGGCCCAAATAATATTATTATCATTTTTTAAAATAAAAATTTCTCTTATAAAAATGACCTATATCTGAATAAGTAGTATATGTCTACGTAGCATATTTTGTTTGATTTTCTATTCTTTGTATTCAAATTTATATTTAATCCGGTGTCTGGCTTTCCGAGCCTTAACGTTTAAATACAGTGAACAAACAGACAATTTCAGAAGCGTATGTGGTGAAACCGAGAACACCGTGCTGAAGTTGTATCTATATAGAGTTGTTACAACTACGCAAATTAATTAAACCTTTAAAAGTCGACAAATAAGTCTACATCTACATTATAGCTGTGCATAATTATATTATAAAACAGCAAGTAACAACACAATAATTATAATTGTTTAAATAAACTTAATATTTCCTCAATTTATTGTGTAGTTATGTACAATGTAGCTTACAATATAACATGTTTCTTTGTTATTATACTTTTGAATGCCAGTCAATAATTACCAGGTTTGTTTTATTACGCCGGCTAGTATTCCGCCCGGGACAGAAGATTTTATAACAATAAATTGAGACAACCATATTCATAACTATCGTAGGTGCACTATTCACGATATTGTATCAAACTTATGCAACTATGAATTCCTAACGAACAACTCCATAGCAATATTAATCATTTCGCGCGGCACAGTTGAGCGCGTCCGCTGGCTGATGTGTTATTTTTTAATTACACTTATCTTTGAGCCACTGTGGGCTTAAACTGTGTGCGCGAATATACAGCGGCCGAACTCATTCGGATACATTCCTGTCAATATTAAAATTGCTAGTAGGTTACTATTTGTTTCGGATTCACATTGTACACACGGTAGAAAATGAAAGTGACATGAGCGGCTTTTCGGATTTATTTCATTTTCATTTCATTAAATTAAATATTTTTAACCAAATTATGTTAGTAAAAATACGTAAAATAATAAATATAAATCACGTGCGAGCTCGGTGCATGTTTAAATGGCGCACCTTTTTTGGAGCGGCTTTATGCCAACATATAATAAGCTGCTGATGGCTTTCACAACTTTGCCGGTCGAGTTAGCGCTTGACGTCCTAGTTTAAATAAAATATTGATGCAGCAACTCCGCTATATTTAGGACTCCGGACATAGTTAAAGATATACATAGTCGAATAGTGAGGCAAATAATCTCGTCAAATTTTGCTGTCGCGTCGCGAAATCTTACATTGAGATCATTTTCAGCCTTCAGATTAAAGATACAAATAACTTTTGTCTGTTGATTGAATAAGTGGAATCGTCAGATATTTTACAAAACAGCAATTATAAATTGCAAACCAGATCGTATAATGCAATATCTGATATAAGCCGAATAAGTAATGATGTATTTTGTATCTACTTGGAAAATGATTATTCTAGATAAAAGTTATTAATCTAAATACCTACTTACAATAATTGGCAAAAAAATATATATTCTCACGTCTACCTATCTATGTGTGACGCAGATGTTTTACTCTGAACGATAAACACATTTTTCTTAATTTACATTTAAATATTAGAATTCCAATTGTTCGTCTCCAATTGTTTCCAAATATAACCAATAGGAAAATATGTTATTACCAAGTCTTTCGTGTCACGTATCACCAGTTTTCTTTTCATTATAATCCTAAAATAATATGGCGCGCGTGAAAAACTTTATCGGGGCTCGACGACTTAAGTACATAACATTTTTAGGAGCCGCTATCTCAATTCACTGCCAATTTTGTGACTAACATCTGTGTCCTCATTGTTGCCATGCCAATTTTGTGACTAACAAAGCCTACTTGACTAACTTGTCCTCGATGGAGTGCGTCCATATTTAGTGGATAATATTCAGTGTCTCTAGATTCGTAGATCTCGAAGTCATCGTTATTTTATGCTAGTAGAGTCGTTTCAGAAATATATCTAACATGAAATAGTAACATAAAATATAGTAATATTGTTGCAGGGAGATCTTAGCAGCTGCTCCAGCTTTAACGAGCCATTCAGTAGCAGCCACTCCTACACACAAAAGGGATTTCAAAAGAGAATCGATGAAAGATGACAGGTATATTCGTATTAACTTATATACTTATACCTCTTTTCATTAATCAATAAATAAGCAAAAGACGTAAAACTATTTGTTATGAGACCAGACTGTAAAAATGAGATCTTCGGGCTAAACACTTTCTTACAGATCTTCCCTAAAAAAGGATAGTAGAAGAGAGAGCGGCAAGCGAGTGGACCAAAGTACAACAACTAGTCCTCATAGGGACAGCTGTAAGAGAGATCCTAGACTAACGGAGACAAACAGACAAGTGGTGAGTGTTATCTTTTAATATATAGTCTGCTGTTAAGTTGAAGAATAACAAATTCATAATTGTTTTTATAAACTACATTTGAATAACAACATTATTTATTCCTATTCAATAACGTAACTAACACTAAAATAATAAGTCATAAAACATAATATTTTTAAGTCATTAAACATATCGAAATTTAAATGACGGTTGTAATTTATAAATAACTATGTACATTATACATGTATAGAGAAAAATCGATAATGTAATGGCTGTACTTTAGTAGTTAGAACTTCGGCTCCAATCAACGCACATTATGTTCAGTAACAAGCTGACACAGCGATTAGTATTTCTCACTAATTCTACTCACGTCGGTTTTAACGTTTACAATACTAAAACGAATAGTATATCTTCTCGTCTATTACAATTAGCGTGCACTGCTTTAAATTAAATTCATAGTACTCTACTCTATTTATACTTTATTGATCTTGTAAATAATGCGCAATTCGTTGGTGGAAGAGTACCGGTGAAAAACATACTCGTTCTGACGTATTGCGTCTTAGGATAAACTTACACAGGAATATACTTATGTCGGCATAATTCTGTAGACTGTTGTGAAAGGCAATGTCCTTTATTTCTCATACAACTTTATATTTGTGACTACAATGAGCTTACCATAACGTCCAGTGACATCAGTAAAGTCGAAGACCGTAACTACCGTCCTACAATTATGTCATGCGGCGTCCCTTAGGGGCCCTACAGAAAATTTTGATACAGGACCCGACTACATCAAGCTATATCACTTGTGTGGGCACCTGATAATGATGACCATGATGCATCAAATACTTTTACAAGAATCATGTCCATAATAACCTGCACGTGACATATCGCTATTATAAAATTGTTATTAAGTTTGTTGTCTCCTTATATACAACATTATAAACTATTATAAACTGAATATCACAGGCTTGAGATTTTCTCATAGTTATGACCTTTAATAGACGTTTGTTGCTTCTTTGTAAAGTTTTCTGTTAAACTGTGAACAGTGGTGTTGGTTACATATTTATTAATGCAGTACATGTGTAATTTTACTCTTTACTTATTTAATGTGTAACTGTTTTCTGTTCCTCTTGAATAAAATAAATTAAAAACATCTCTAGAAATTATGGATATCCTAGTGCTCGTTAGCTCAAACACTCCCACTTCCCAGTACATAGCATCATTTGACGAAGACGGCGAGCAGACGCCGGGCTGGCGGCGCGTAGGGCCCGAGGGACTGATGAACCTGGAGAAGGTGTACCGGACGCAGGCTGTGATGGACCACATCGCCAGCTTCCACCAGCACCACTACGCGCTGTCCAGGAACAATGCGCCTGTGTTTGGAGATTACCTCAGGTGACAATGCTTTCCTCTTGAACATCAAGTACTAGTAAGATGTCATCCAAGGTATTCAATATTATGAACCTTGGGAACACAGACACAGCAAATAATTATAAAGTAAATCAATAATTTAAGTTAAAAAATCAATGGCAAGTCTCGGTATGTTGACAAATGTATTTGTGCCAACTTCAAATATTAAAACATGTCTTTAAAGTGATTACAGTCATAACAAAATAACTACATCTCCTTTAAGCAACACTGCAATGTGATTGTCATTGACCTTGACCTTGACCCTAACCAACATCAGTGCCAAAACTTCCAGAGCAGCGTTGTCCGCGTGCGACGAGCCGGTGTTCGCGCAGCCGACACAGAAGCCGAGTGGTTGCGACTTCGAGAATGAAGCGCTATACGAACTGGAAGGCGGCGGCTACTGCCCTGTGCAGCCACTCGTCCACGACCACGGGGTCACGATGTTTCCAATAGCGCCACAAAACGGGGATAGGATGGACAGGCACGTTTTACAGGTACTTGTCCAAAAAAAATCCTTAGGATTGTTGGGAATATATTCGTGACCTTGTGTAAATACGGCCCGCATTTCTAAACGGTATCTTACTAAATACATATTTTACATCAGTTTCTATGATATGTATTCCGCGGGGATTTTGTCCGTAATACGAGCTTACTCTTGAAACCATTCATCTCCATTGGATAACTAGCATATCTATCTATATAAAAATAAGTAAGTAGCTAGCTTATTTTAATGATATAATATCCAGTAAACCTTAAAGACTAATTTAATATCTACAATAAAACACCGAACTTTGATACTCGGTGGGTTTCTTAATGTGTATACTGTAGGTTCTAGATTACCTATTATAGTAGGTGCAATAGCGGGTACGTGGGCATTAAAAATATCGTATACTTATTAACTTATTTATAGAATTTTATTTTATCTTACGCTCTTTATATAATAGCAATTTTTTTTCTTTAAGCAAGTTCTTCTTATAAACAGATAATGCACCACGGCACGGCGTGTGTAGTGGGCGAGGCGGAGTGGGGCGGCACCCTGGCGCACCTGCGGCTGGAGAGGGCGTGCGCTCTGCTCACCTGGTGCAGGACAGCACACAGGCCGTACCCTCAACATGGTAGTTTTCACATTATTTTTTTTTTGTTATCGTTCAATGTAGGTTAGTGAATCCTGTAGGTAATTTTTCCAGAGATATCGATATACGGTTTCACTATTTTGTGATGCTCACGAATAGTGTATAAAGAGGAATATCTCCTCTCCGAAACTCACCAAATGTATTCTACTTTAAGTTAAGGCTAAGTACAATATTATTGACCATATTGGCTTCTTCACAGGTGAAACCCTGTCAGAAAACATTCAACAACCAGAAATGTCTCTCTCGTACAACCCTGAAGATGTGATTCCGATAAAATACACGACCACGCTGGCACATGACAATGAGGCGGGAGTGGTCGGGGAAGAAGGGTAAGTAATCTTATAAATGAAGTCTATTGTGGGCCTGAATATCTGCGCTACTTTTACAATATTTCTTTATTAAATAGGTCACAGTTGGTTTGTGTCCTGATGAAATAAACATAAACTCTTTATGAACACCAAAATCGGTATCTCATGTATTTTTGGGGATTTTGGGGTATCTGTTGACCGCTCAGTAATTTCCTCTTATTTCCCACTCCCTATTCAATTTGAATGTATGGAGAGACTTAATGCTTTATCCTCCATGAATGATGCTAAGTACACTAATGTACTTATGTTATATCGGCAGTTTTATCGATCTGCAATGCGTGAAAGACATGCGTCTGAACGGCAAGCTGCTGGAGGCGCGCGAGGTGCACGAGCTGGCGGCGAGCGCGCGCCGCCACGGGCTCGAGCCCTCCGCGCATGGACCCAACCTCATCACGCTCGTCTACGGGAACACCCTCAGCGACAACCGGACTGTGCACTTCGTGCTGCCCACCTACTGCTACAGGTAAGTATAATAATATAATGGTCAAATTCGACTGTCGAATTTAATTTATTTATAACACATATTATTTATTTTTCTGCACTCCTCGATATGAACTATAATTATGCCAAATCTCATACTTCTCCGTACTCGCCATATGCTTAAAGAGGTGTACAGATTTTTCACATATTAATATATAGATTACCTTTCTATAATATTAGGTATATATTAAACACTCTACGAGAGATAAACATTTACAGCAATATTTTTAAGTTCCGTTTTAAATATCTAGAAAAAAAACATCTGTTTCGAATTGTAAAATGTCGCGCAGATGCTGTCAACTTGTGGCAAAGGAACATATCCTACTAGAAAGTTGCTGAAACAATTTAACAGCCGGTCTCAATATTTTACTTACAGATTACAAACAGTTGAAATACTTACGTTTGATGGTTATCTGTGCTTTTATAAACTACGATACGTGAGAATTTCTTAACCTAAGTAAATACCTATCGATCGGAAGATCAAATATGATAACTGTCATTGGTACGCTTCGTTTTTGCTAAAGACGTACATAGAGCTATTAATCATTGTTATAAAATTCTAAGCAGTAGGTAAGTTAAATCAAAAAGTCAATAGGGTTAAGGGTGATATATTTTCTTGATCTCAGCTACGCATTCAAATATTTTGATATTGAAACAGCACTCATTAACACAACTTTAGTTTCATTATAGACATAAAGCCTTGATTACTTAATTTTCCATGTCATTTGTGTTGTTACCCAGGGTGTGGGCAGTAGGTTTGCACGCGGTCATTCGAGCTCTGATGAGCCAAGCCAAGCTGGCGGACCGGAGTTTAGCGTGGTTGAAGAACAAATACACAGCATTGTATTACGAAGACGGCTGCTGCTGCGAGCCGCTGGTCTCCGATGCGATACGGGTATTGTTACTATCAGCACAGCAGTCACGTAAATAATCCTATTCTAAAGTCGAAAAAATAAATAAATAGTGAAAAACTCGAATAAAACAATTATATCCGATCGTTTACATAGCATATTTTGGCGAAATTTAAAAAAGTACCACACAGTTGTTGATTCCTTGCATTATTGTAAATTTATGTAATATTTTTAATAAGGGGCTGCCTCGGTGGAACCTTTGTATTAAAGTACGACTGCAGTGCTGAGGTCTCTGGTCCGGGTCATACTTTATTCAACTAGGTGAACCAAACTTGAACAGTTTAGAATGCCAATAGCATTTAATTTATACTCAATGCGTTTTTTTGTATTCGAAGAAAAGAAGATACCAATCATTTATTAAATCTATGCTTTTTTATAGTTACTTACATAAATTATCATAAAAAATTTACAGCATCGGTTGCTCTATCAATTCGTTCATTGGAATAATTCTCTCTGTCTCTTAATTTTAAACTTCTAATAGAAAAGTTGAATGAAATAATTTGAAATTAATTAGATAAAATGTTAATGTTTACGAACCTATTACTAACCATAAAACAGACACTATCACGGTCAAAAAACTCATATATAGGACAGACTGTTCATAATTGGGTAGTCATATTTAAATAGCCAGTTATAAAATTTGTCTTTAAAATATAGAAATAAGGATACTGTTTTATAAAAAATGTTGCCAATTACTTTAAAAGCATCCAGTCTGATTCTTTTAACTTATATGAACATTGATATAATTTATTTTTTTTACTTGATAGGGACACATATTTTTATCATTCGCTACTACACGAACATTATACTGTTCTATAAGTGAACCCTTATATTATTCATAACGTGAACTTTTACATTGTTAATAACGCTAACATTATTACGTGAACTTCTAAACCAACCATTACGTGAACTCCTAGACCAATCATTACGTGAACTCCCACACCAGGTATTACGTGAACTCCTAAACCAATCATTACGTGAACTCCTAGACCAATCATTACGTGAACTCCTAAACCAATCATTACGTGAACTCCTAGACCAATCATTACGTGAACTCCCACACCAGTTATTACGTGAACTCCTAAACCAATCATTACGTGAACTCCTAGACCAATCATTACGTGAACTCCCACACCAGTTATTACGTGAACTCCTAAACCAATCATTACGTGAACTCCTAGACCAATCATTACGTGAACTCCCACACCAGTTATTATGTGAACTCCTAGACCAACCATTACGCGAATATATAAAACAACCAAAAAAGCAGATGTAAAAATCGCGATTAAACTCCGAAAAATTGTTTAATTTGAATGTCTAACATTCGCATAAACATAAGAAATCATTATAGAAATGAACATTCCTGGTTAGTTATTTAAATATTCATTTAATATATACCGATGGTCATTTACAAGAGATCTAGCAAAGGGTTGGCCGCTAGTCCCATATAAAAACTTTTTTATTGTGTAGGTGTTCGGTGGAAGAGAGTCGACCTGCGCAACTTCTTCTCACTCCACGCCCGTCAAAAGCACGTACACAGATTCACATTCAGACTCTATTAAGAGTACTGGAATTAAATTTAAGGTATTTTTTTTGACAACCTCCCAAATTTATTATTATAGTCTTTAAGGACTTATTCTTTAAACATTTTTTTTCATCATTAAATATGTTTGTAATCGTAGCTATTATGTTGTAGAAAAACAAATCGGCAACGGAACTAAAGTCAGCCTCGCCGAAGAGCTACGGTTCTGTTTATAATTCAGGAGCGAGGAGTGAAGATGAGTTTCACGGATCTACAAGACACAGGTAAAATAAACCTGCTTTTATAAAGTATGAGCGTTTTCTAAGCGGTTACTTACTAGAACCGTTTTAGAAACAAAATATAAACAAAAAGTCTTCCGAAGATAGTTGATCGTAATTAATATGATAGTTCTTGCACCAGGCTAACGTTTGATACAGAAATTAATGTCCATAAGATAAGTTTCAAGCTAAATTGTATACGTTGTCGAATAATCGCCAATAAGACGAATTGCGTATCAAATCAAAAATTCTGTAATAATAACGATTTGGATATATTATACCTACACACGGACATACATACAACTAAAGAATCGCCAATTAGGGCAAATTACGTCAGTAATAATAACGTTTTCGATATCTATTATACCTACAAACGAACATACATACAACTAAAGAAAGAAAGTTATAATCATGCTTTTTTTAGTTCCTACACATCATCATTTCACCATCACTCGTCGGTGCCAAGACACAGCAGTCTGACTACAGCAGCTACCAGTATACTGTCAAGATCACCTAATAGAAACAGGTCAGAAAAACTATATTCCCGCTTTAATCAGTCTATTAAAAATGCTGTTATTAATAACACATTAGATGAACAATAAATAGTTACTAAATCATTATCATATTATAATATACCATTGATATTAAATTAAAAGATAACCCATTATTGATTTGTTTTACGATTTATAAAACAATATGAGACGAGTGGAGATTTTGTAATTTAATATGTACCCAATAGCAGTTTACGAAGGTTGGAGACGAACGAGAGACTATGGGACGGACAGAAACCGAGAACCGGGTCGGTGGGACGCGACACGCAGTTGGATTTTATGGACTTTGTTGGATTATTTAGAAGCTTTAGGTCAGTACATTATGATTATTTAACCCAATACAACATTTATTAGGGTTCCGCACCTTAAAAGGAAACTTCATAGGGTTACTTTTTATCTGTCGGTCTATTTGCCTGTTCAGACCATTATAGTCAGGTTCGCATGGAGCTGTTGAGTTGAAATTTATATCAAATACGCAGGACTATGATCTCTTTCAGCTATAAAAACAATCAAACTTGTAAGACCACGCGATCAAAAAATAACTTGATCGTTTATGTCGCATATTTTTTAATACATTACGATTTCACAAGCCAATCAAAATGTGTAGGGTACTTCCGGTTAACCTAGAATCATGAAATTTGGCAAGAAGCAATGTCTTGAAAAACGTAAATATGTAAGTAGTTTAATGACAAAAATAAGCGAATTTACTGTTACAAACTTATTATTTGCAATTGGTGCATGAATCGTGTCTAAATATCGAAGGGCAAAGTTATAGATACCATACCTGCAAGTTTGTATGGAACCCTTGGTGCGTGAGTGCAACTCGCACTTGTCCGGTGTCTAATGTTTTATTTTCAATGTTAAGGATCGAACATTAAAGACTTTTAGTATCAACTTTTTGATTAATAAATAAAATAGGTATCGTGATTTTAATTTGCATTTTTAATATCCTAGTTTGGTTATGCGACCCGAACTAAGGGACGTATTCGAACAGTTAGCGGTACCCAGAAACCGATCATCACTTCTCTGCGCCGAAAAAAGCCGGAGCTCTCCCGAACTGTTCAGAAGCAGAACAGTGTTTAGGACTGGTAAGTTAATCGAATATTATATTTCTGTGATACTATTTCTAAGTTCTACAAAATCACTTCTAACTAATGAATTGTATGTGAGACTAGCTAATATTTAGGAGATCAACAAATTAACTGCCTTTTCTATTCATACTCATCTTTTTCACAAGTTGTAAATAATTATGGACTAACAAATATTTCAGACCATCTGCGTTTTTTATTTTCTCACAGGCCTACTGACAAGAAATGGATCTTTAGACCTGGAACCACCGAGCGAGAAGATAGGGAGAAAGAGAGCTTTCGAAGTCCTGGCGGCTGCGGCACTGCCCGGTCAGTATTCATTTCATACCAACAAATAGGAATGTATGTAGCATCTTAATTGTATTGTAAATTCACATTCCTAACTCCTTCGTATTTGATTAATTTCGTGTGGTATTAAGAGTTTAGTGTTCCCTGAGACTCGTTAAAATTCACCAGTCAGTTTCATAAAATGCACACGCCACTGCCCGTCGTGATTTACAGAAGCTAAAATGCCTAATCGTAAAAGACAATGTTGTAATAGAATTAATAATAATAATTTTAAAAAATCTCCTTCAAGAAATATACGAAGTAAGTACTTAACTTTGATTTATTCCATATAATTATGTAGTTAAAACCGACTCAATCAGATAATGTAACAAAAATTAATCTCAGTAAATCGTAATTTACTGAGACAGTCTGCCTACTAAGGGATGTAATTTTATAATTAGTTACTTCAATGTGAGAGATATAAGCTTCGAACTCCAGTTTTTACTGATTCTAGAATTTTCTTAGGGGCAAGTCCCGACATCACCGGGCGAGTGCTCTCACTTCCTACACTTGGGAAATTCTGCGAAACGAGGCAATGTGAACCCAAGACTGAACAGCAACTCAGAGATATAATACAGGTAAGTAGAATTGAGGTATTTTTTTACTATGCTCGGAGTATTTTTTATAAATAATAAGTAAATCACCAACAAATAAAATTGCAGATTCGGATTTCACCCATGGACAATTTTTAATATTGTAATTGATATTCCAAAATATTTAAACGTATTTTTATTATCAGAGACACGAGCCGGACCCGATGTTGAGAGCTGAGAACTGCCTCTCGTTCGAAGGTTTCGTCAGATTTCTGACGGACAAAGACAACTACGCGTTCGTCCCGGAACAGAGAAGAGCGAATAATTTTATTACGTATGTTTTTTCATAGTTGCAACTATCAAACATAACTGCAACTGTAACTTCATTGTACAATTTATTTAAACAACTATACCTACTATTTAATGTTCGTTAATTGGCAACTTCGTCCACTCGAGTAGGTCCCTATTTTTGGAGATATTATTCTATGCTAAAAATTCTCTACCCGACTATGAAACTGCAATCAAATTCATACTTTAAAATGCCAGACACGTAAATGATCACAGATGTTTTCTTTCTTTTATTATTATGTAGGTATGATTTGTACAGACAATAATACATTTTCTGCCTCCTAAAAAGAATTAAACAAAGAACATCCAAAAAATATACTGACTAGTTTAATTCGATCATCAGGAAACTGTCAGAAGAAGACGAAGTGATGAAAAACATCAGCAAGGACATGTCGGGCCCCCTCAGCCAGTACTACATCGCGAGCAGCCACAACACCTACCTGACAGGCCACCAGCTCAAAGGAGAGTCCTCCGTCGAGCTGTATAGCCAGGTAAGCTTAATTTTTATTATTTGTTTTATTTCATAAACTTTCCCACACATCTACACACTCACCTACGCGTTTTTATTATAGTACATTATCATTGTCACGTTGATCGGACCTCTACGATTACAATAATGCACAGGAACACAGGTACGCTAGTTTGTCACTTTTTGAAATATTTACCATGTGTTACTCAAAAACATTTTGCTTTTATTTACATAAATACGTGTTTGTAATTCTAGAGGTGGGATAAGTATATATTTTTAGCTATTCTACTCTTGAGACAACATTATCTTACACAGGACTAACCGCCAACTTCAATAATATCGATTCTAATCGCTGGAATCGGATTAATGCCAAGAATAAACCAAATAATCGTTAGCACGTCGAGAAAGAAAAAAAATGATGTCCCTTTTTGCAATTGATCCAAGGGTAGAAATTGAGATGGTTTACGTTATCAAATCACATTCTTTTTCAGAATCTTGCATTCAAATTAAAAAAAAAATGAATTTGAAAAAAATCTTTATTTTAGCTCTTAAAATGTGGTAGATATAATAAATCGAAGTCACTCGTCAAATTCTTAATGCGTGTTCCTCCTGTACCAAAATCTTGCTCTGTAGTCATCGCTGCAAGTTAAGAACGCTGGGGCGGTCCCGGAATGGACTATGTATCTAAAAGATAATAATTTTTATTAGTGGTGTGCAGAATCGAATAGTAGTTTAATCATGTCACGCTAGATGTCGTTATATTTTTTTACTATTACTGAATTATACAATATTTTATAAGTAGTACATTGTAATATCTAGTATTTTATAATATTTTGGTAAAAAACATTTCGATAATATGTGTTGATTACACTGAAGACTACATAAATAAGAGTAGATATATTTCGTTCACACTTCTCATCTTAGATAAAACTCGGTTTAGGCTATTAATAAAAGTGATATCATTAATTCGACGAACCTGACGGCACCGTTGTGGCCGAGTGACATCAGCTGGCACCGACTGGCGCTGCGGGAGTGCCACGTGCACAGCGACGTGGTCGCCTCGTCCGGGAACATCACGTAGTCTTCCGTGTGGTTGAACACTGCTTGGGCGTGGTGGTCTTGCTTGCCTGAAAATTACGTTATTTTATTATTTTTTATATCTATGGTGCACCAACAGCATATATATATATATATATATTAACAAAATTAAAACTTCTAGAGACATTGAAATCATTAGTAGCTGATATTGAGAATATAATATGTTATTAAGAATTATTGTGAGACAATTAGACATATTGTTGTATCAATACAGTGACAATTGAACTGTGAGAGCCTTATAGATTTAAAAAAAATGAAATATGGTATATCTCCAGATCGATTCTAAAATAAACCAATCAAAATAAGAAATCCACGCGATCATGATTCATTCGGATTGAACCTAGTCATTCCATTGCAAATATTGACGCAAATATTTTACTTTGGGATAAAATGGCATAATGTTATTTTAAAATAAATCAATATCAATAGTATTGTACCAGTGGTGCCCGCTCCAGTGTATTGTATGAGACATCTGCTGCTGGCCAGCTCCCACAGTTTTATAGACGAGTCCAATCCAGATGTTAGAAGATACTGAAAAATGTGTGACAGTCATCAAACCAACATGGTCATGAAACTAAAATCTATACATATTATAAAACAATGTCCACTTTTCTGTTTGTCTGTATGTGATCGATTATCCCGGGAATATATATGTATATCGGGACTTTTATCCCGGAGAACTCCTTCATGCGGGCAAAGTTGCGAATAAAAGCTAGTGAATAATATAATGCAAACAAAATTAAAATACCAGTGATCACTTAGATCGTAGGCCTTACAAATTTACTGATAAATGACATAGGCTTAAATTTTATTAATTTATATTAATTGGTTGTAAGTTACCTTGCTATTCCTGGTGAACGCGACGGAGCAGACCTCGGCCCCCCTCGTGCGCGTTGATGAAAGTGTTAAAGCAGCGGTTGGACACGGTGTCCCACAGCTTCACCGACCCGTCCGCGCTGCCGCTCGCGAAGTACTTGCCATTCGGGGAAAACCTGACATACAGGCCACGTGAGAGAAAATAGTGCTAACCACATAACTTTCAATTTGCTCTTCGGATATCTACTAATTGTATATATTAAAACATTTATACAAAAGTGAAGGATTGTGCAGGAAGCAACCAGTGTATCGATAATTTGTCGAGCTCTACTCGTGTAGGAGGCGAGACTTCAGCCAACCAAAGCAAAAAATATACAGAAAAAAAGCTATTTTTATTATTATGGAGAAATAAAAAAAATATAAAATACTCACTTAATGGAATTAACTTGCTTCTTATGATGATGAGACGGTATTGGACATACGAAACATTGGCTGGTGGTGACGTCATACAGCCGGATCACTGGGTGAGTGGTGGAAGCTATGATGTGGTCGCCCAAGGGATGGAACGCCACGCAGAGCACTGGCTCTGCATCCTAATGGAACACAAATTTGTCAGTAAAAAGATTAAATTTATTCATCAATGTCCTGTTACTTACTACACTACCAGTAACTTCACTTATATTGTCATAATAAAATAAAAACAATTGATAGCGAAGAGTTACTCATTTTGCTGTGTTAGAAGCACAAACAAGTTACTACTACCACCAACCATTTTCAAAGATTTTAAGAAAAAGCCACATACTGTAATAGATTTGTAAGCCTTTTTCGCTGAAGCCTTTGTGATGTCAAACAGTTTGATGCAACAGTCCCGCGATGCCGACACGAGAATCTGCTCGCGTGGGTGAAAGTCCAAAGCAGTTATTTCATCTGTATGATCGTACCTGTAAATGTATGGTATTTTAAGTAAATCTTATAACCTGTTTACTGAACAATATTTTTTTTCCACCTTAGCAAATTTAAATGTCAAACAGGATATTATAACATGAGTTAGACCTAGTTTTTATTCTGCCACAAATCGATCTCATCTTGTGAAACATTACGGCCTTTAGACAACCAACATGTGCTCATTCAACTTATATTATATTAAAACTTACAATGTCCTTATAACTGGATGTCCTTGCTGTTCACGTCCAGGGTCCACCTCCTCAGGCGCCGACTTAGCTAACATGCGCTCCACGTCCAAGATCTAAAAATTTTAAGAGTTATTTATTGTAATTTTAGTTGTTATGAAACGGTAATTGATGGGTAGTTTGGTTACTTACCTTAATACTAGCGTCCACACTGCCAGTGGCAACAAGCTGTCCGCAGGAACTGAATGCGCCGGCGCGACATGCCATCTTGTGTGACGTCACATAAGCAGTCTCATACGTTGCTGGCTCCGGCGCTAGTGATGAGGCGTCCATCTCATACTCAAGATCTGTAAGGAACATTGGTTACACTATTTCATTGCGTTAAAGGACGAAAACGAGTCTAATTTGTTAATATAACATATTGATTTATTTTGCAATAACTTATTTATATGAACCCATTCTGCTCTTTTGTACTCACCAAAACCAGTAGTCCCAAGCAGGTGCTCCGCCCACGCTTGTAGCAGCCAGGCGGTCTTTTCTGTCAGGTTCATTTTGGAGACCCACCATCATCAGATTCAATAATCTGTCAAAACAAAATTTTATATGCCACATAGCTTAACAGAATTAAACTTTTATATTAGAACTTGGTAACACCAGCTCTTCAGTAGTTCTATATTTACTTCTTACAAATATCTGTGCTAACTCTCACATTAATAAAATTAACAAGATATATTACTTTATCTTGTTAATAATTTTATTATTGAAAGTTTAACATAAATGAATAATATTTTTGATTACCTGTCACTCGGCGGGCATGGTGGATCAGCATGCACAGCCGCAGCAAGAGTTGCAGCTATCGGTTG
Organism: Manduca sexta; assembly: GCF_014839805.1. Lineage (NCBI taxonomy): Eukaryota > Metazoa > Arthropoda > Insecta > Lepidoptera > Sphingidae > Manduca > Manduca sexta. The sequence continues at coordinate 4,170,427 of NC_051140.1, forward strand.
AAATCCATCATAATATAATTGACTGAAAAAATATAAGTTGCGCTTAAAACTACACTGCTCTTTACAAAACAATAATGGGGATTGTTTCTTTGACATCAGATCATAACAGGATGCATGTTGATGCTTAGTCCTGTAATTAGATACAACTATGATTTCTATACAGTGACCCAAATTGTGCTGCAGATTTTTTCAGTTTAATATTAGTGAGATGTGTTTCTATATAATATTTCCAATACATTATAGCAGTAATAGCTGAAACTGTATAAGATCGAGGGACCTAAATACAGCATAGATTTTTTAAACAGGCATTGGTTAACTCATAACTGTTCCTTCACATTGACAATAAAATAAAAAGCAACCACACCCTTTTGTACCCAATCAACAATCTAATTATCTATTAACAATATGGAGACCAAAGTAATTAACTAGTTTCATTTTCTTACAAAACAATGAAAACAAATATCAAAACTGAGATTTAACTTTATATGTTACATTTGTCTAACACTGTAAGATGTAAGATACATAATTATATATTTACCCGCAATATAATGATTTTAGTCATCACTCAAGTTTCACTTTTTAAACACAACTGAACTTCAATATCCATTTTACCCTTTCCTACGATGACTTACGCCACCTAAGTGATTTAAACCAAAAGTCTTTTACCTAAACAGAAGTCCTTTGATAAAACATCCCTAATTGCATAAACATGGGTATTCATGTTTATGAATGAATGAATTTGGAATTTACAATTATGAAACCAATAGGTAACTCTGCACCGTTTATCAGAAAAACCACAAATCGCAGTGTATTTAAAAATATAGAAGTTAAAGGTACGTGCAACGAAAGCGTGAAAAGAATGGTACAGTGAAAATAATCATAAATAGAAGTCGAACTTTGTTGTTTGTAAAATAAATGGGTAAATCCATATTGCTCAAAGCCTACGGTGTAGGAGAAGGAAGTAAAAAAGTAATTCTAAGCACACAGTCGCTACTCATAAGAAAAAATGGAAACTAAATTTATTACTTTGCCAATTTAATATCGTAATACTTGTGAATTAAAGGAATTAAAATGATAAATTCTTGCAAAATTATCGCTAAACTGTATTTAATAAAGTTACCTTATGATCATCCGATACAGCAACTCTCGGTTCTTAACAACGTTTCTTGTATCCACTTCTCCATTATTTTCTTTCATTTTTGTCACTTATTTTATTTCAAAACGAGAAATAACAACAAAGACGACCAATTCCGGTTTGTAGCTTGGAATATTAAGGTTATGTTTGACAACAATTTTTGACGTTTCTGCTTCTATAACATTGTCTATGCCTTAGTGATGGCCTTTGCTTCTTTCTCGATTACATGTAATCCACTGTTCGTGTCGACTAGTCGAGATACAGTAAATGTGTTCATTTTATGCTACGCTTTATATATTGCCAGAGGGTAAAATGCACTCGTGTAGACATAAACTTATAAAGGGTTGAAGCCGGGTGAGTTACGGATCAATACTTCTGAGCATGCGCGGTAGAATTTAAAATATAATATAGGTAGGTATATTTAAAATATTGCGGCGCCAATTTGAAGTTTCGCCCTTAAATATATTTAAAAATTAACAAAAAAGAGTTTTTATACTGGTTACCACCAGTACCGGTCTCTCATATGTGAGAGTTCATCTGGGTAGATACCACCGCAATATCAATTTCTGCCGACAAGCAGCAGTGTGTAGTCACTGTTATGTTCCCGTCCCTGTTTCTCGAATTTAAATCCCTTAGAGGGGAATTCACGACAGGCAGGCGGCGGATCGTAAAAAATGAGCTAAATGCTTGATGAAGCATATTGCACCGACCCTACATGAGTCCGCTCATACCGATAAAGACAGATAATCTATATCTATACTAATATATAAAGATGACGAGGTTGTATGTTTGTTTGAACTTAAAAAGTCTTTTAGTGTTGGATAGCCCTTTGTTCATCGAAGGCTATAGGCTATATATCATCACGCTATGACCAATAAGAGCGGAGCAGTAATGAAAAAGGTTGCAAAAACGGGGAAAATTTATTACTTTTGAGAGCTTCCGTTGAGTGCGCTACGTAAACGGTTAAAGTTATGCAACTATTATGTACGACGTGATTGTTCCTCTAAAAAAAAAATATATATATTATTATTTTTTGTCATAAGTACTTTAAATTAAAAATAAGAAAGGGCAGATATGAAAACAAAATAACATGAATAGACCTGTACCTACATAGCCTCGCGCCTTTTGCCCTTTTGAGGGGTAAGTAGATAGAAAAGTTATCACACCGTCATTTCGTCAGTTATGTTAGGTCCCATGAAATAGCACCCTTATTATATACCTTTTGGCCATTGTTTTCATAACAAAGTTATTAGGTATTCTTGATATTAGAGATGGTTGACAAACGAGCAAGAAGTTTACCGATAGAAAATGCTCATCGCCCCCATGAACACTTACATGCCAGAAATATTATGGTTCGACTACTAACCTTTGTGAAACAAAAAGTCAT